>NW_027421735.1:0-9358 GCF_009905375.1 Apium graveolens
AAATCATTTTAAATAATATTCTTGTAAATCGGGAACGAGTTCGTTGTCGGGGGGTACTTTTCTAGATTTTTTAATCCGACTGCAAGATAATTTCAAATTTTTTAATAATTTTTTCATATGACTATATTGATATATCTTAATATCCTTATGGTTGGATCCGAAAAAATCATTTTAAAAATTAATCTTTAAATCGGAACGAGTCTCGTTTTCGGGAGTATACTTTTACTAGATTTTTCTAATCCTGACATGCAAGATGAATTTTAAATTTTTTAATTTTTTTCATATGACTAAATTGATATATCTTAACATCCATAAGGTTGGATCTCAAAAAATCATTTTAAAAATAATCTTGTAAATCGGGAACGAGTCTCGTTGTTGGGAGTGGTACTTTTACTAGATTTTTATAATCCTGACATGCAAGATGAATTTCAAATTTTTTAATAATTTTTTCATATGACTAAAATTGATATATCTTAACATCCGTACGATTGGATCGTCGAAAAAATTATTTTAAATAATATTCTTGTAAATCGGGAACGAGACTCGTTGTCGGGAGTGGTACTTTACTAGATTTTTTAATCCTGACATGCAAGATGAATTTCAAATTTTTTAATAATTTTTCATATGACTAAAATTGATATATCTTAATATCCTTATGGTTGGATCGTCGAAAAAATCATTTTAAAAATTAATCTAAATCGGGAACGAGTCTCGTTTTGGGAGTGTACTTTTACTAGATTTTTCTAATCCTGACATGCAAGATGAATTTCAAATTTTTTAATAATTTTTTCATATGACTAAAATTGATATATCTTAACATCCTTATGGTTGGATCGTCGAAAAAATCATTTTAAAAATTAATCTTGTAAATCGGAACGAGTCTCGTTGTTGGGAGTGGTACTTTTACTAGATTTTTACAATCCTGACATGCAAGATGAATTTCAAATTTTTTAATAATTTTTTCATATGACTAAAATTGATATATCTTAATATCCTATGGTTGGATCTTCGAAAAAATCATTTTAAATAATTCTTGTAAATCGAACGAGACTCGTTGTCGGGAGTGGTACTCTTACTAGATTTTTCTAATCCTGACATGCAAGATGAATTTCAAATTTTTTAATAATTTTTCATATGACTAAAATTGATATATCTTAATCCTTATGGTTGGATCGTCGAAAAAATCATTTTAAATATTATTCTTGTAAATCGGGAACGAGTCTCGTTGTCGGGGTGGTACTTTTAGATTTTTTAATCCTGTATGCAAGATGAATTTCAAATTTTTTAATAATTTTTTAATGACTAAAATTGATATATCTTAACATCCGTGCGTTGGATTCGAAAAAATCATTTAAAAATTAATCTTGTAAATTAGGAACGAGTCTCGTTTTCGGGAGTGGTACTTTTACTAGATTTTTCTAATCCTGACATGCAAGATGAATTTCAAATTTTTTAATAATTTTTTATATGACTAAAATTGATATATCTAACATCCTACAGTTGGATCGTCAAAAAATCATTTTAAAAATTAATATTGTAAATTGGGAACGAGTCTCGTTTTCGGGAGTGGTACTTTTACTAGATTTTCTAATCTGACATGCAAGATGAATTTAAATTTTTTAATAATTTTTTAATGACTAAAATTGATATATCTTAACATCTGTAAGGTTGGATCGTCGAAAAAATCATTTTAAAAATTAATCTTGTAAATCGGGAACGAGTTCGTTGTCGGGAGTGGTACTTTTACTAGATTTTTCTAATCCTGACATGCAAGATGAATTTCAAATTTTTTAATAATTTTTTATATGACTAAAATTGATATATCTTAACATCCGTACGTTGGATCTTCGAAAAAATCATTTTAAATAATATTCTTGTAAATCGGGAACGAGTCGTTGTCGGGGGTACTTTTCTAGATTTTTTAATCCAGAATGCAAGATAATTAAATTTTTTAATAATTTTTCATATGACTAAATTGATATATCTTAATCCTTATGGTTGGATCGTCGAAAAAATCATTTTAAAAATTAATCTTTAAATTAGGAACGAGTCTCGTTTTCGGGAGTAGTACTTTTACTAGATTTTTCTAATCCTGACATGCAAGATGAATTTAAATTTTTTAATTTTTTTTCATATGACTAAAATTGATATATCTTAACATAGGTTGGATCGTCGAAAAAATCATTTTAAAAATTAATCTTGTAAATCGGGAACGAGTCTCGTTGTTGGGAGTGGTACTTTTACTAGATTTTTATAATCCTGACATGCAAGATGAATTTCAAATTTTTTAATAATTTTTTCATATGACTAAAATTGATATATCTTAACATCCGTACGATTGGATCTTCGAAAAAATCATTTTAAATAATATTCTTGTAAATCGGGAACGAGACTCGTTGTCGGGAGTGGTACTCTTACTAGATTTTTCTAATCCTGACATGCAAGATGAATTTCAAATTTTTTAATAATTTTTCATATGACTAAAATTGATATATCTTAATATCCTTATGGTTGGATCGTCGAAAAAATCATTTTAAAAATTAATCTTTAAATTAGGAACGAGTCTCATTTCGGAGTGTACTTTTACTAGATTTTTCTAATCCTACATGCAAGATGAATTTCAAATTTTTTAATAATTTTTCATATGACTAAAATTGATATATCTTAACATCCTTGGTTGGATCGTCGAAAAAATCATTTTAAAAATTAATCTTGTAAATGGAACGAGTCTCGTTGTTGGGAGTGGTACTTTTACTAGATTTTTAATCCTGACATGCAAGATGAATTTCAAATTTTTTAATAATTTTTTCATATGACTAAAATTGATATATCTTAATATCCTACGGTTGGATCTTCGAAAAAATCATTTTAAATAATTTCTTGTAAATCGGGAACGAGTCTCGTTGTCGGGAGTGGTACTCTTACTAGATTTTTCTAATCCTGACATGCAAGATGAATTTCAAATTTTTTAATAATTTTTCATATGACTAAAATTGATATATCTTAATATCCTTATGGTTGGATCTATCGAAAAAATCATTTTAAAATTAATCTTAAATCGGAACGAGTCTCGTTGTTGGGAGTGGTACTTTTACTAGATTTTTCAATCCTGACATGCAAGATGAATTTCAAATTTTTTAATAATTTTTTCATATGACTAAAATTGATATATCTTAACATCCGTACGATTGGATCTCGAAAAAATCATTTTAATATCTTGTAAATCGGGAACGAGACTCGTTGTTGGGAGTGTACTTTACTAGATTTTTCTAATCCTGACATGCAAGATGAATTTCAAATTTTTTAATAATTTTTTCATATGACTAAAATTGATAATCTTAACATCCGTACGGTTGGATCTCGAAAAAATCATTTTAAATTATTCTTGTAAATCGGGAACGAGTCTCGTTGTCGGAGGGTACTTTTCTAGATTTTTTAATCCTCATGCAAGATGAATTTCAAATTTTTTAATAATTTTTTCATATGACTAAAATTGATATATCTTATACCTTATGGTTGGATCGTCGAAAAAATCATTTTAAAAATTAATCTTTAAATTAGGAACGAGTCTCGTTTTCGGGAGTATACTTTTACTAGATTTTTTAATCCTGACATGCAAGATGAATTTCAAATTTTTTAATAATTTTTTCATATGACTAAAATTGATATATCTTAACATCCTATGGTTGGATCGTCGAAAAAATCATTTTAAAAATTAATCTTGTAAATCGGGAACGAGTCTCGTTGTTGGGAGTGTACTTTTACTAGATTTTTATAATCCTGACATGCAAGATGAATTTCAAATTTTTTAATAATTTTTCATATGACTAAAATTGATATATCTTAACATCCATACGTTGGATCGTCGAAAAAATCATTTTAAAAATTCTTGTAAATCGGGAACGAGTCTCGTTGTGAGTGGTACTTTTACTAGATTTTTATAATCCTGACATGCAAGATGAATTTCAAATTTTTTAATAATTTTTCATATGACTAAAATTGATATATCTTAACATCCTACGGTTGGATCGTCGAAAAATCATTTTAAAAATTATCTTGTAAATCGGGAACGAGTCTCGTTGTTGGGAGTGGTACTTTTACTAGATTTTTAATCCTGACATGCAAGATGAATTTCAAATTTTTTAATAATTTTTTCATATGACTAAAATTGATATATCTTAACATCCGTACGATTGGATCTCGAAAAAATCATTTTAAATAATTTCTTGTAAATCGGGAACGAGACTCGTTGTCGGGAGTGGTACTTACTAGATTTTTCTAATCCTGACATGCAAGATGAATTTCAAATTTTTTAATAATTTTTTATATGACTAAAATTGATATATCTTAACATCCGTACGATTGGATCTCGAAAAAATCATTTTAAAATATTCTTGTAAATCGGGAACAGTTCGTTGTCGGGGTGGTACTTTTCTAGATTTTTTAATCCTCACAATAATTTCAAATTTTTTAATAATTTTTTCATATGACTAAATTGATATATCTTAATATCCTATGGTTGGATCGTCGAAAAAATCATTTTAAAAATTATCTTGTAAATCGGAACGAGTCTCGTTTTCGGGAGTGGTACTTTACTAGATTTTTCTAATCCTGACATGCAAGATGAATTTCAAATTTTTTAATAATTTTTTATATGACTAAAATTGATATATCTTAACATCCTAGGTTGGATCGTCGAAAAAATCATTTTAAAATTAATCTTGTAAATCGGGAACGAGTCTCGTTGTTGGGAGTGGTACTTTTACTAGATTTTTCTAATCCTGACATGCAAGATGAATTTCAAATTTTTAATAATTTTTTATATGACTAAAATTGATATATCTTAACATCCGTATGATTGGATCTTCGAAAAAATCATTTTAAAAATTATCTTGTAAATCGGGAACGAGTCTCGTTGTCGGGGTGGTACTTTCTAGATTTTTTAATCCATCATGCAAGATGAATTTCAAATTTTTTAATAATTTTTCATATGACTAAAATTGATATATCTTAATATCCTATGGTTGGATCGTCGAAAAAATCATTTTAAAATTAATCTTTAAATTAGGAACGAGTCTCGTTTCGGGAGTAGTACTTTTACTAGATTTTTCTAATCCTGACATGCAAGATGAATTTCAAATTTTTTAATAATTTTTTCATATGACTAAATTGATATATCTTAACATCCATAAGGTTGGATCGTCAAAAAATCATTTTAAAAATTAATCTTGTAAATCGGGAACGAGTCTCGTTGTCGGGAGTGTACTTTTACTAGATTTTTCTAATCCTGACATGCAAGATGAATTTCAAATTTTTTAATAATTTTTTCATATGACTAAAATTGATATATCTTAACATCCGTACGGTTGGATCGTCGAAAAAATCATTTTAAAAATTAATCTTGTAAATCGGGAACGAGTCTCGTTGTTGGGAGTGGTACTTTTACTAGATTTTTATAATCCTGACATGCAAGATGAATTTCAAATTTTTAATAATTTTTTCATATGACTAAAATTGATATATCTTAACATCCGTATGTTGGATCTTCGAAAAAATCATTTAAATAATATTTTGTAAATCGGGAACGAGACTCGTTGTCGGGAGTGGTACTCTAGATTTTTCAATCCTGACATGCAAGATGAATTTCAAATTTTTAATAATTTTTCATATGACTAAAATTGATATATCTTAATATCCTTATGTTGGATCGTCGAAAAAATCATTTTAAAAATAATCTTTAAATTAGGAACGAGTCTCGTTGTCGGGAGTGTACTTTTACTAGATTTTTCTAATCCACATGCAAGATGAATTTCAAATTTTTTAATAATTTTTCATATGACTAAAATTGATATATCTTAATATCCTTATGGTTGGATCGTCGAAAAAATCATTTTAAAAATTAATCTTGTAAATCTGGAACGAGTCTCGTTGTTGAGTGGTACTTTTACTAGATTTTTACAATCCTGACATGCAAGATGAATTTCAAATTTTTAATAATTTTTTCATATGACTAAAATTGATATATCTTAACATCCGTATGATTGGATCTCGAAAAAATCATTTTAAAATATTCTTGTAAATCGGGAACGAGACTCGTTGTCGGGAGTGGTAGTCTTACTAGATTTTTCTAATCCTGACATGCAAGATGAATTTCAATTTTTTAATAATTTTTCATATGACTAAAATTGATATATCTTAACATCCGTACGGTTGGATCGGCGAAAAAATCATTTTAAATTATTCTTGTAAATCGGAACGAGTCTCGTTTTCAGGGTGGTACTTTTCCTAGATTTTTAATCCACATGCAAGATAATTTCAAATTTTTTAATAATTTTTTCATATGACTAAAATTGATATATCTAACATCCTATGGTTGGATCTTGAAAAAATCATTTTAAAAATTAATCTTTTAAATCGGAACGAGTCTCATTTTCGGGAGTAGTACTTTTACTAGATTTTTATAATCCTGACATGCAAGATGAATTTCAAATTTTTTAATAATTTTTTCATATGACTAAATTGATATATCTTAACATCCATACGGTTGGATCGTCGAAAAAAATCATTTTAAAAATTAATCTTGTAAATCGGGAATGAGTCTCGTTGTTGGGAGTGGTACTTTTACTAGATTTTTAATCCTGACATGCAAGATGAATTTCAATTTTTTAATAAACTTTTGTTAGGAATATATGTGCATTAGTTTGATGATATGTTTAACAAAACACTTAAGTAGAAATCTAGTATTTGTAGCCTCAACGATAAGACCACTTTGGCTATCCGTTGATGGTGTAGCTTTACTTAGAAATAATCTAGTGTTGTAGCACATTTCAGTCTCTGAATTTGAGATATAATTCTTAATGTTGAGGGAAATTATAAGTCATGTTGACTACTAAAGGATATGCAGATAGGAAGGCCATTGTAAATATCTCATGCCTTGTAGTTTTGTATAAATGAAATGGTGTCAATGGATAACTTAAAGACCTTCAACGGATGAGAAACAAAGCTTCAACGGATGTCTCTAAAGCTTCAACGGATACATCCTTCAACGGATGAGTGCAGCAACGGATAGAGCTTCAACTGCTAACACATCAACGGATAAAGCCATCAACAGATAAGGCTTCAACGGATGTTCTGTTAAATCAGTTGACAACTGGTAGTTATACCTACAAACAGAGGCACATGGGTTGACAGAGACAACTGAGATGTGGTAGCCTATTTCAGGAACATCAGAAAAGCAGCCGTTCTACTCTAGTATAAAGAGGCAAGTCAACATGCACTGGAGTAAAATGGAGAAGAAACAAGTGGATAACTTATTTTATATTGTACTTTTTATCTTTGTCTTCACTTGTAAACTTGGTGTTATATAAACCAAGTAGCAGCTAGTAATTAGAAAAAAAAATTTCAGAGCTGTTTAGAAAAATCTTGAGAAAAATTATCTAGTTTGTACTAGGATGCAGCTGTGATCAACTTCTTGAATCACAGATTTTTGAAATACCATCTCTGGTGGAACACAAATCCACCAGAAAAGTTTTTAAGGTCTGTTGTGTTCTGTACTTTTGTGCTTGAATAATATTTGTCTGTATTAGCTTAAAGCAATTCACATACTTTTGTTTATCTTAAACACACAGCCTTTGAAACTGCTCAAAACTTGAAAAAGTTTGAGTTTACATTCAACCCCCCTTCTGTAAATCTCATTGTTAGTTCTAGCAATAAAACAATTGGTATCAGAGCAGGCTCTTGACATACAAAGTTTAAGTTCTTGGAAACTAACAAAGATGAGTAAGAATGATATTGGAGTAAAAATCCCAGTTCTTGACAAGACAGTTATCACATTGGAAGGTGAAATGCCCTTCATCTACTCTCCCAAGATGAAGGTTATGTAAACTGCATTGAGAATGGTCCTCACATCCCCACAAAGTAGCCACAGTTGCTACAGCCATGTTGTTGGTCATCCATTCCAAAACCTAGAGCAGAATGGACAATGGAAGACACAGAAGAAGTCCACAAGGATAAGAAGGCTATGAACATTTTGTTTAATGGTCTTGACAAGGTATGTTTGATAATGTGATAAATTGCACAACTGCCAAAGAGGTTTGGGACACAGTTCAGCTACTGTGTGAAGGTACAGAACAAGTAAAAGAAAACAAAATGCAGCTTCTCATTCAACAGTATGAGTATTTTCATTTTGGAAGAAAATGAACTTTAAATGACACATTCAATAGATTCCAAAGCTGTTGAATGGACTGAAGCTGTATGGTAGAGTGTACCAGGTGAAGGATTCAAATCTTAATTTTAAGATCCTTGCCAAAGGAATGGAAACCCATGACTGTCTCCTTGAGAAACTCTCAAGATTATAAGGACTTCACTCTTGAAAGATTATATGGAATCTGGAAGACTTAGAACTGAGCGGAACAGGATGAGGTATTGGAGAAGGGAAGAAAGAAAGGAGGTTCAGTTGCCTTGGTAGCTGAAAATAAGAAAGAATGCAGACAAGAAACTGAGATCAACATTAAACTCCAAAGATGGCACAAGCAAATCAGAATCAAGCAAGGGTAAAGGAGCAAGTTGCTGAAAATGAAGACAACTCCAGTCAAGATGACTCTGTGGTATTGTGAGCATCTTGCATTTCTGTCCAGAGATTTGCAAAGATGAAATTTAAGAAAAACACTAGAGCCACTAAACCTCATACGAACATGGTGGACAAATCCAAGTTCAAGTGTTCAATTGTGGTATAAGTGGACACTTTGCAAGTGAGTGCAGAAAGCCAACTTCTGAAAAAGAAAATTTGACCAAGTAGATTACAAAAAGAAATATTTTGATCTGCTCAAGCAAAAAAGAGAAGGCTTCATTACTCAAGAAAAAGATGTGGCAGCTGATGGAGAAGAAGAGGATGAAGATGTGGAATATGTCACTTGGCTCTCATGGCTGATTCTGAGGAAAATGAAGTTAGTTCATCAAGCAACCAGGTAATCACTACTGATTTAACACAGCTAACTAAAGAAGAGGCAATGATGCTTTTAATGAGCCTACTGAATTGTATCACTTGCGTGTGTCCTTAAATCTCTTGCTAAAGAAAATTAGTAGATTAAAGAGAACAATCTGTTTTTTAAGTAATATAAATGCTGTGTTAGAAGATAAGTTGATTGACCTAGAGAAAACTAAGCTACATTGTATATCTGTTGAAAATGAACTAGCTGAATCTGTTAAGAAAGTAGAAATACTTTCTAATCAATTAGGGAGAGAGCAAGAGGTGATTAAAGCCTGGAAGAAATAGGGTGTTATTGCTCAAATTGTCAAGGTCCAGGAATTGAATCATTTTGTGAGACTGCCTGGGATAAAAACAAAAAGAAAATGGATA
>NW_027421736.1:0-10445 GCF_009905375.1 Apium graveolens
TGACTCGTATAAAAGTGGTACCAAAAGGTGGTTAAAGGATGTTAAATTGCATGTAGATGATGTTAACATGTCAATTATACCAATATATGGTGGCAAGTGACTCTTATAGGGTGCAAAGTGAATCTAATATGGGAAGAGTGACTTACATGGTTGATTAGAGTCAAATATGGGCCTAAATTGATTTGTATAAAAGTGGTACAAAGAGGTAGTTAAAGGATTTAAAATTGAATGTATATGATGTTAATAGGTCAATTGTACAAATATGGTGGCAAGTGACTCTTATAGGGTACAAAGTGACTTAGATATGGTGAAGAGTGACTTACATGATTGATTAGAGCCAAAATGTTTCCCAAAATTGGCTCGTATAAAGTGGTACCAAGAGGTGGTTAAAGGATGTTAAATTGCATGTAGATGATGCTAACATGTCAATTATACCATTATGATGGCAAGTACTCTTATAGGGTGCAAAGTTACTCTAATATGGTGAAGAGTGACTTACATGGTTGATTAGAGTCAAAATGTGGCCCTAATTGACTTATATAAAGTGGTAGAGTCAAGATGTTTTGATGTTAATAGGTCAATTGTACCAATATATGGTGGAAAGTGACTCTTATAGGGTGCAAAGTGACTCTAATATGGTGAAGAGTGACTTACATGGTTGATTAGAGTCAAATATGGGCCTAAATTGATTTATAAAAGTGGAACAAAGATAGTTAAAGGATGTAAATTGTATGTATATGATGTTAATAGATCAATTGTACAAATATATGGTGGCAAGTGACTCTTATAGGGTGCAAAGTGACTCTAATATTGTGAAGAGGGACTTACATGGTTGATTAGAGCCAAAATGTGGCCCAAATTGACTCTTATAAAAGTGGTACAAAGAGGTGGTTAAAGGATGTTAAATTGCATGTAGATGATGTTAACATGTCAATTATACCATTATATGATGGCAAGTAACTCTTATAGGGTGCAAAGTTACTCTAATATGGTGAAGATGACTTACATGGTTGATTATAGTCAAAATGTGGCCCTAATTGACTTATATAAAAGTGGTACAAGAGGTGGTTAAAGGATGTCAAATTGCATGTATATGATGTTAATAGGTCAATTGTACCAATATATGGAGGCAAGTGACTCTTATAGGGTGCAAAGTGACTTAAATATGGTGAAGAGTGACTTACATGGTTGATTAGAGCCAAAATGTTTCCCAAAATTGACTCGTATAAAAGTGGTACCAAGATGTGGTTAAAGGATGTTAAATTGCATGTAGATGATGTTAATATGTCAATTGTACCAATATATGGTGGCAAGTGACTCTTATAGGGTGCAAACTGACTCTAATATGGTGAAGAGTGACTTACATGGTTGATTAGAGTCAAAATGTGGCCCTAATTGACTTATATAAAAGTGGTACCAAGAGGGGGTTAAAGGACGTCAAATTGCATGTATATGATGTTAATAGGTCAATTGTACCATATATGGTGGCAAGTGACTCTTATAGGGTGCAAGTGACTTAAATATGGTGAAGTGACTTACATGGTTGATTAGAGCCAAAATATTTCCCAAAATTGACTCGTATAAAGTGGTACCAAGAAGTGGTTAAAGGATGTTAAATTGCATGTAGATGATGCTAACATGTCAATTATACCATTATATGATGGCAAGTAACTCTTATAGGGTGCAAAGTTACTCTAATATGGTGAAGAGTGACTTACATGGTTGATTAGAGTCAAAATGTGGCCCTAATTGACTTATATAAAAGTGGTACCAAGCGGTGGTTAAAAGATGTCAAATTGCATGTATATGATGTTAATAGGTCAATTGTACCAATATATGGTGGCAAGTGACTCTTATAGGGTGCAAAGTGACTTAGATATGGTGAAGAGTGACTTACATGATTGATTAGAGCCAAAATGTTTCCCAAAATTGACTCGTATAAAAGTGGTACCAAAAGGTGGTTAAAGGATGTTAAATTGCATGTAGATGATGTTAACATGTCAATTATACCAATATATGGTGGCAAGTGACTCTTATAGGGTGCAAAGTGAATCTAATATGGGAAGAGTGACTTACATGGTTGATTAGAGTCAAAATATGGCCTAATTGATTTGTATAAAAGTGGTACAAAGAGGTAGTTAAAGGATTTAAATTGAATGTATATGATGTTAATAGGTCAATTGTACAAATAATGGTGGCAAGTGACTCTTATAGGGTACAAAGTGACTTAGATATGGTGAAGAGTGACTTACATGATTGATTAGAGCCAAAATGTTTCCCAAAATTGGCTCGTATAAAGTGGTACCAAGAGGTGGTTAAAGATGTTAAATTGCATGTAGATGATGCAACATGTCAATTATACCATTATATGATGGCAAGTACTCTTATAGGGTGCAAAGTTACTCTAATATGGTGAAGAGTGACTTACATGGTTGATTAGTCAAAATGTGGCCCTAATTGACTTATATAAAAGTGGTACCAAGAGTTGGTTAAAAGATGTCAAATGCATGTATATGATGTTAATAGGTCAATTGTACCAATATAGGTGGAAAGTGACTCTTATAGGGTGCAAAGTGACTCTAATATGGTGAAGAGTGACTTACATGGTTGATTAGAGTCAAAATATGGGCCTAAATTGATTTGTATAAAAGTGGTAACAAAGATTAGTTAAAGGATGTAAAATTGTATGTATATGATGTTAATAGATCAATTGTACAAATATGGTGCAAGTGACTCTTATAGGGTGCAAAGTGACTCTAATATTGTAAGAGGACTTACATGGTTGATTAGAGCCAAAATGTGGCCCAAAATTGACTCTTATAAAAGTGGTACAAAGAGGTGGTTAAAGGATGTTAAATTGCATGTAGATGATGTTAACATGTCAATTATACCATATATGATGGCAAGTAACTCTTATAGGTGCAAAGTTACTCTAATATGGTGAAGATGACTTACATGGTTGATTATAGTCAAAATGTGGCCCTAATTGACTTATATAAAAGTGGTACAAGAGTGGTTAAAGGATGTCAAATTGCATGTATATGATGTTAATAGGTCAATTGTACCAATATAGGAGGCAAGTGACTCTTATAGGGTGCAAAGTGACTTAATATGGTGAAGAGTGACTTACATGGTTGATTAGAGCCAAAATGTTTCCCAAAATTGACTTCGTATAAAAGTGGTACCAAGATGTGGTTAAAGGATGTTAAATTGCATGTATATGATGTTATATGTCATTGTACAATATATGGTGGCAAGTGACTCTTATAGGGTGCAAACTGACTCTAATATGGTGAAGAGTGACTTACATGGTTGATTAGAGTCAAATGTGGCCCTAATTGACTTATTAAAAGTGGTACCAAGAGGGGGTTAAAGGACGTCAATTGCATGTATATGAATAGGTCAATTGTACAATTCAATGTATATGGTCAAGTGACTCTTATAGGGTGCAAAGTGACTTAAATATGGTGAAGAGTGACTTACATGGTTGATTAGAGCCAAAATGTTTCCCAATTGACTGATAGTGGTACCAAGAAGTGGTTAAAGATTAAATTGCATGTAGATGATGCTAACATGTCATTATACCATTATTGATGGCAGTACTCTTAGGGTGCAAAGTTACTCTAATATGGTGAAGAGTGACTTACATGTTGATTAGAGTCAAATGTGGCCCTAATTGACTTATATAAAGTGGTACCAAGCGGGGGTTAAAATAGTCAAATTGCATGTATATGATGTTAATAGGTCAATTGTACCAATATATGGTGGCAAGACTCTTATAGGGTGCAAAGTGACTTAGATATTGTGAAGAGTGACTTACATGATTGATTAGAGCCAAAATGTTTCCCAAAATTGACTCGTATAAAAGTGGTACCAAAAGGTGGTTAAAGGATGTTAAATTGCATGTAGATGATGTTAACATGTCAATTTATACCAATTATGGTGGCAAGTACTCTTATAGGGTGCAAAGTGACTCTAATATGGAAGAGTGACTTACATGGTTGATTAGAGTCAAAATGGGCCTAATTGACTTTATAAAGTGGTACAAAGAGGTTAAAGGGTCAAATTGCATTATATGATGTTAATAGGTCAATTGTACAATATATGGTGGCAAGTGACTCTTATAGGGTAAAGTGACTTAATATGGTGAAGAGTGACTTACATGGTGATTAGAGCCAAAATGTTTCCCAAAATTGACTCGTATAAAAGTGGTACCAGATGTGGTTAAAGGATGTTAAATTGCATGTAGATGATGTTAATGTCAATTGTACCAATATATGGTGGCAAGTGACTCTTATAGGGTGCAAACTGACTCTAATATGGTGAAGAGTGACTTACATGGTTGATTAGAGTCAAAATGTGGCCCTAATTGACTATATAAAAGTGGTACCAAGAGGGGTTAAAGGACGTCAAATTGCATGTATATGATGTTAATAGGTCAATTGTACCAATATGGTGGCAAGTGACTCTTATAGGGTGCAAAGTGACTTAAATATGGTGAAGAGTGACTTACTGGTTGATTAGAGCCAAAATGTTTCCCAAAATTGACTCGTATAAAAGTGGTACCAAGAGTGGTTAAAGGATGTTAAATTGCATGTAGATGATGCTAACATGTCAATTATACCATTATATGATGGCAAGTAACTCTTATAGGGTGCAAAGTTACTCTAATATGGTGAAGAGTGACTTACATGGTTGATTAGAGTCAAAATGTGGCCCAATTGACTTATATAAAAGTGGTACCAAGCGGGTGGTTAAAGATGTCAAATTGCATGTATATGATGTTAATAGGTCAATTGTACCAATATGGTGGCAAGTGACTCTTATAGGGTGCAAAGTGACTTAATATGGTGAAGAGTGACTTATGATTGATTAGAGCCAAATGTTTCCCAAAATTGACTCGTATAAAAGTGGTACCAAAGGTGGTTAAAGGATGTTAAATTGCATGTAGATGATGTTACATGTCAATTACCAATATGGTGGCAAGTGACTCTTATAGGGTGCAAAGTGAATCTAATATGGTGAAGAGTGACTTACATGGTTGATTAGAGTCAAAATATGTGGCCCTAAATTGACTTTATAAAAGTGGTACAAAGAGGGTGTTAAAGGATGTCAAATTGCATGTATATGATGTTAATAGGTCAATTGTACAAATATATGGTGCAAGTGACTCTTATAGGGTGCAAAAGTGACTTAATATGGTGAAGAGTGACTTACATGGTTGATTAGAGCCAAAATGTTTCCCAAAATTGACTCGTATAAAAGTGGTACCAAGAGGTGGTTAAAGGATGTTAAATTGCATGTAGATGATGTAATAGTCAATTATACCATATATGATGGCAAGTGAACTCTTATAGGGTGCAAAGTGACTCTAATATGGTTAAGAGTGACTTACATGGTTGATTAGAGTCAAAATGTGGCCCTAATTGACTTATATAAAAGTGGTACCAAGAGTGGTTAAAAGATGTCAAATTGCATGTATATGATGTTAATAGGTCAATTGTACCAATATATGGTGGCAAGTGACTCTTATAGGGTGCAAAGTGACTCTAATATGGTGAAGAGTGACTTACATGGTTGATTAGAGTCAAAATGTGGCCTAAATTGATTATAAAAGTGGTACAAGAGGTGTTAAAGGATGTAAATTGCATGTATATGATGTTAATAGGTCAATTGTACAAATATGGTGGCAAGTGACTCTTATAGGGTGCAAAGTGACTCTAATATGTGAAGAGTGACTTACATGGTTGATTAGAGCAAATGTGGCCCAAAATGACTCTTATAAAAGTGGTACAAAGAGGTGGTTAAAGGATGTTAAATTGCATGTATATGTTAACATGTCAATTATACCATATATGGTGGCAAGTAACTCTTATAGGGTGCAAAGTGACTCTAATATGGTGAAGAATGACTTACATGGTTGATTAGAGTCAAAAGTGGCCCTAATTGACTTATATAAAAGTGGTACCAAGAGGTGGTTAAAGGATGTCAAATTGCATGTATATGATGTTAATAGGTCAATTGTACCAATATATGGTGCAAGTGACTCTTATAGGGTGCAAAGTGACTTAATATGGTGAAGAGTGACTTACATGGTTGATTAGAGCCAAAATGTTTCCCAAAATTGACTCGTATAAAAGTGGTACCAAGATGTGGTTAAAGGATGTTAAATTGCATGTAGATGATGTTAATATGTCAATTGTACCAATATATGGTGGCAAGTGACTCTTATAGGGTGCAAACTGACTCTAATATGGTGAAGAGTGACTTACATGGTTGATTAGAGTCAAAATGTGGCCCTAATTGACTTATATAAAAGTGGTACCAAGAGGGGTTAAAGGACGTCAAATTGCATGTATATGATGTTAATAGGTCAATTGTACCAATATATGGTGGCAAGTGACTCTTATAGGGTGCAAAGTGACTTAATATGGTGAAGAGTGACTTACATGGTTGATTAGAGCCAAAATGTTTCCCAAAATTGACTCGTATAAAAGTGGTACCAAGAGTGGTTAAAGGATGTTAAATTGCATGTAGATGATGTTAACATGTCAATTATACCATTATATATGGCAAGTAACTCTTATAGGGTGCAAAGTTACTCTAATATGGTGAAGAGTGACTTACATGGTTGATTAGAGTCAAAATGTGGCCCTAATTGACTTATATAAAAGTGGTACCAAGAGGTGGTTAAAGATCAAATTGCATGTATATGATGTTAATAGGTCAATTGTACCAATATATGGTGGCAAGTGACTCTTATAGGGTGCAAAGTGACTTAATATGGTGAAGAGTGACTTACATGGTTGATTAGAGCCAAAATGTTTCCCAAAATTGACTCGTATAAAAGTGGTACCAAATGGTTAAAGGATGTTAAATTGCATGTAGATGTTAACATGTCAATTATACCATATATGTGGCAAGTGACTCTTATAGGGTGCAAAGTGACTCTAATATGGTGAAGAGTGACTTACATGGTTGATTAGAGTCAAAATGGGCCTAATTGACTTTGTATAAAAGTGGTACCAAAGAGGTGTTAAAGGATAAATTGCATGTATATATGTTAATAGGTCAATTGTACCAATATATGGTGGCAAGTGACTCTTATAGGGTGCAAAGTGACTTAATATGGTGAAGAGTGACTTACATATGATTAGAGCCAAAATGTTTCCCAAAATTGACTCATATAAAAGTGGTACCAAGATGTGGTTAAAGATGTTAAATTGCATGTAGATGATGTTAATGTCAATTGTACCAATATATGGTGGCAAGTGACTCTTTAGGGTGCAAAGTGACTCTAATATGGTGAAGAGTGACTTACATGGTTGATTAGAGTCAAAATGTGGCCCTAATTGACTTATATAAAGTGGTACCAAGAGGGGGTTAAAGGACGTCAAATTGCATGTATATGATGTTAATAGGTCAATTGTACCAATATATGGTGGCAAGTGACTCTTATAGGGTGCAAAGTGACTTAAATATGGTGAAGAGTGACTTACATGGTTGATTAGAGCCAAAATGTTTCCCAAAATTGACTCGTATAAAAGTGGTACCAAGAAGTGGTTAAAGGATGTTAAATTGCATGTAGATGATGTAACATGTCAATTATACCATTATATATGGCAAGTACTCTTATAGGGTGCAAAGTTACTCTAATATGGTGAAGAGTGACTTACATGGTTGATTAGAGTCAAAATGTGGCCCTAATTGACTTATATAAAAGTGGTACCAAGAGTGGTTAAAATGTCAAATTGCATGTATATGATGTTAATAGGTCAATTGTACCAATATATGGTGGCAAGTGACTCTTATAGGGTGCAAAGTGACTTAATATGGTGAAGAGTGACTTACATGATTGATTGAGCAAAATGTTTCCCAAATTGACTCGTATAAAAGTGGTACCAAAGGTGGTTAAAGGATGTTAAATTGCATGTAGATGATGTTAACATGTCAATTATACCAATATGGTGGCAAGTGACTCTTATAGGGTGCAAAGTGACTCTAATATGGGAAGAGTGACTTACATGGTTGATTAGAGTCAAAATATGGGCCTAAATTGATTGTATAAAAGTGGTACCAAAGAGGTTAAAGGATTTAAATTGAATGTATATGATGTTAATAGGTCAATTGTACAATATATGGTGGCAAGTGACTCTTATAGGGTGCAAAGTGACTTAATATGGTGAAGAGTGACTTACATGATTGATTAGAGCCAAAATGTTTCCCAAAATTGACTCGTATAAAAGTGGTACCAAGAGGTGGTTAAAGGATGTTAAATTGCATGTAGATGATGTAACATGTCAATTATACCATTTATGATGGCAAGTACTCTTATAGGGTGCAAAGTTACTCTAATATGGTGAAGAGTGACTTACATGGTTGATTAGAGTCAAAATGTGGCCCTAATTGACTTATATAAAAGTGGTACCAAGAGTTGGTTAAAGATGTCAAATGCATGTATATGATGTTAATAGGTCAATTGTACCAATATATGGTGGCAAGTGACTCTTATAGGGTGCAAAGTGACTCTAATATGGTGAAGTGACTTACATGGTTGATTAGAGTCAAAATATGGGCCTAAATTGACTTTGTATAAAAGTGGTACAAAGATGGTTAAAGGATGTAAATTGCATGTATATGATGTTAATGTCAATTGTACCAAATATATGGTGGCAAGTGACTCTTATAGGGTGCAAAGTGACTAATATGGTGAAGAGTGACTTACATGGTTGATTAGAGCCAAAATGTTGGCCCAAAATTGACTCTATAAAAGTGGTACAAGAGGTGGTTAAAGGATGTTAAATTGCATGTAGATGATGTTAACATGTCAATATACCATTAATGTGGCAAGTAACTCTTATAGGGTGCAAAGTTACTCTAATATGGTGAAGAGTGACTTACATGGTTGATTAGTCAAAATGTGGCCCTAATTGACTTATATAAAAGTGGTACAAGAGGTGGTTAAAGATGTCAAATTGCATGTATATGATGTTAATAGGTCAATTGTACCAATATATGGTGGCAAGTGACTCTTATAGGGTGTGCAAAGTGACTTAATATGGTGAAGAGTGACTTACATGGTTGATTAGAGCCAAAATGTTTCCCAAAATTGACTCGTATAAAAGTGGTACCAAGATTGGTTAAAGGATGTTAAATTGCATGTAGATGATGTTAACATGTCAATTGTACCAATATGGTGGCAAGTGACTCTTATAGGGTGCAAACTGACTCTAATATGGTGAAGAGTGACTTACATGGTTGATTAGAGTCAAAATGTGGCCCTAATTGACTTATATAAAATGGTACCAAGAGGGGTTAAAGGATCAAATTGCATGTATATGATGTTAATAGGTCAATTGTACCAATATATGGTGGCAAGTGACTCTTATAGGGTGCAAAGTGACTTAATATGGTGAAGAGTGACTTACATGGTTGATTAGAGCCAAAATGTTTCCCAAAATTGACTCGTATAAAGTGGTACCAAGAAGTGGTTAAAGGATGTTAAATTGCATGTAGATGATGTAACATGTCAATTATACCATTATATGATGGCAAGTACTCTTATAGGGTGCAAAGTTACTCTAATATGGTGAAGAGTGACTTACATGGTTGATTAGAGTCAAAATGTGGCCCTAATTGACTTATATAAAAGTGGTACCAAGAGTGGTTAAAGATGTCAAATTGCATGTATATGATGTTAATAGGTCAATTGTACCAATATATGGTGGAATGACTCTTATAGGGTGCAAAGTGACTCTAATATGGTGAAGAGTGACTTACATGGTTGATTAGAGTCAAATATGGCCCAAATTGACTTTGTATAAAAGTGGACAAAGATGGTTAAAGGATGTAAATTGTATGTATATGATGTTAATAGATCAATTGTACAAATATATGGTGGCAAGTGACTCTTATGGGTGCAAAGTGACTCTAATATGTGAAGAGTGCTTACATGGTTGATTAGAGCCAAAATGGCCCAAAATTGACTCTTATAAAGTGGTACAAAGAGGTGGTTAAAGGATGTTAAATTGCATGTAGATGATGTTAACATGTCAATTTACCATTATATGATGGCAAGTAACTCTTATAGGGTGCAAAGTTACTCTAATATGGTGAAGAATGACTTACATGGTTGATTTATAGTCAAAATTGGCCCTAATTGACTTATATAAAATTGGTACAAAGGTTGGTTAAAGGATGTCAAATTGCATGTATATGATGTTAATAGTCAATTGTACCAATATAGGAGGCAAGTGACTCTTATAGGGTGCAAATGTGACTTAAATATGGTGAAGAGTGACTTACATGGTTGATTAGAGCCAAAATGTTTCCCAAATTGACTCTCGTTTTATAAAAGTGGTACCAAGAGTGGTTAAAGGATGTTAAATTGCATGTAGATGATTTGTCATGTCAATTGTACCAATAGATTGGTGGCAAGTGACTCT
>NW_027421737.1:0-7735 GCF_009905375.1 Apium graveolens
ACTTCCGGACGACCCCGAATGGACGCGAATGCAATTTCATAAATCCATAGGGACAAATTATGAAAATAAATCCAAAAAATGGGCCGCCTCAATTTTTGCTCCGTACCTCGTGTACTACCTACCCCCTACGTGGATTATTCGGATACCGAGTTCCATTCGTTTTCAGCTCCGATTCACTTCCGGACGACCCCGAATGGACGCGAATGCAATTTCATAAATCCATAGGGACAATTATGAAAGGAAATCCAAAAAACGGGCCGCCTCAATTTTTGCTCCATACCTGTGTACTACCCCCTATGAGGATTATTCGGAAACCGAGTTCCATTCGTTTCTCCGATTCACTTCTGGACGACCCCGAATGGACGCGAATGCAATTTCATAAATCCATAGGGCAAATTATGAAAGAAATCCAAAAACGGGCCGCCTCAATTTTTACTCCTACCTCGTGTACTACCCCCTACGAGGATTATTCGGAAACCGAGTTCCATTCGTTTCAGCTCCGATTCACTTCCGGACGACCCGAATGGACGCGAATGCAATTTCATAAATCCATAGGGACAAATTATGAAAAAATCCAAAAATGGGCCGCCTAATTTTTGCTCCTTACCTTGTGTACTACCCCCGAGGATTATTCGGAAACGAGTTCCATTCATTTCAGATCCGATTCACTTCCGGACGACCCGATGGACGCGAATGCAATTTCATAAATCCATAGGGACAAATTATAAAAAATCCAAAAAATGGGCCGCCTCAATTTTTGCTCCATACCTCGTGTACTACCCCCCGAGGATTATTCGGAAACCGAGTTCCATTCGTTTCAGCTCCGATTCACTTCCGGACGACCCCGAATGGACGCGAATGCAATTTCATAAATCCATAGGGACAAATTATGAAAAGAAATCCAAAAACGGGCCGCCTCAATTTTTCTCCTACCTCGTGTACTACCCCCTACGAGGATTATTCGGAAACCGAGTTCCATTCGTTTCTGCTCATTCACTTCCGGACGACCCCGAATGGACGCGAATGCAATTTCATAAATCCATAGGGAAATTATGAAAAGAAATCCAAAAAATGCCTCAATTTTTGCTCCAACCTCGTGTACTACCCCCTACGAGGATTATTCGGAAACCGAGTTCCATTCGTTTCAGCTCCATCACTTCCGGACGACCCGAATGGACGCGAATGCAATTTCATAAATCCATAGGGACAAATTATGAAAAGAAATCCAAAAAATGGGCCTCAATTTTTGCTCCATACCTCGTGTACTACCCCCTACGAGATTATTCGGAAACCGAGTTCCATTCGTTTCAGCTCCGATTCACTTCCGGACGACCCCGAATGGACGCGAATGCAATTTCATAAATCCATAGGACAAATTATGAAAAGAAATCCAAAAAATGGGCCGCCTAATTTTTGCTCCTACCTTGTACTACCCCCCACGATTATTATTCGGAAACCGAGTTCCATTCGTTTCAGCTCGATTCACTTCCGGACGACCCCGAATGGACGCGAATGCAATTTCATAAATCCATAGGACAAATTATGAAAATAAATCCAAAAAATGGGCCGCCTCAATTTTTGCTCCATACCTCGTGTAGTACTACCCCTACGAGGATTATTCGGAAACCGAGTTCCATTCGTTTCAGCTCCGATTCACTTCCGGACGACCCCGAATGGACGCGAATGCAATTTCATAAATCCACAGGGACAATTATGAAAGAAATCCAAAAAATGGGCCGCCTCAATTTTTGCTCCATACCTGTGTACTACCCCCTATGAGGATTATTCGGAAACCGAGTTCCATTCGTTTCAGCTCCGATTCACTTTGGACGACCCCGAATGGACGCGAATGCAATTTCATAAATCCATAGGGACAAATTATGAAAAGAAATCCAAAAAATGGCCGCCTCAATTTTTACTCTTACCTCGTGTACTACCCCCTACGAGATTATTCGGAAACCGAGTTCCATTCGTTTAGCTCGATTCACTTCCGGACGACCCCGAATGGACGCGAATGCAATTTCATAAATCCATAGGGAAATTATGAAAAGAAATCCAAAAAACGGGCGCCTCAATTTTTGCTCCATACCTCGTGTACTACCCCCTACGAGGATTATTCGGAACCGAGTTCCATTCGTTTCTGCATCGATTCACTTCCGGACGACCCGAATGGACGCGAATGCAATTTCATAAATCCATAGGGATAAATTATGAAAAGAAATCCAAAAAATGGGACGCCTCAATTTTTGCTCCATACCTCGTGTACTACCCCCTACGAGGATTATTCGGAAACCGAGTTCCATTCGTTTCAGCTACGATTCACTTCCGGACGACCCCGAATGGACGCGAATGCAATTTCATAAATCCATAGGGATAAATTATGAAAAGAAATTCAAAAACGGGCCACCTCAATTTTTACTCCATACCTCGTGTACTACCCCTACGAGGATTATTCGGAAACCGAGTTCCATTCGTTTCAGCTCCGATTCACTTCCGGACGACCCCGAATGGACGCGAATGCAATTTCATAAATCCATAGGGACAAATTATGAAAATAAATCCAAAAAATGGGCGCCTCAATTTTTGCTCCATACCTCGTGTACTACCCCTACGAGATATTCGGAAACCGAGTTCCATTCGTTTCAGCTCCGATTCACTTCCGGACGACCCCGAATGGACGCGAATACAATTTCATAAATCCATAGGGACAAATTATGAAAATAAATCCAAAAAATGGGCCGCCTCAATTTTTGCTCCATACCTCGTGTACTACCCTCTACGAGAATATTCGGAAACCGAGTTCCATTCGTTCAGCTCCGTTTCACTCCCGGACGACCCCGAATGGACGCGAATGCAATTTCATAAATCCATAGGGACAAATTATGAAAATAAATCCAAAAAAGCCGCCTCAATTTTTGCTCCGTACCTCGTGTACTACCTACCCCCTACGTGGATTATTCGGATACCACCGAGTTCCATTTATTTCAGCTCCGATTCACTTCCGGACGACCCCGAATGGACGCGAATGCAATTTCATAAATCCACAGGGACGAATTATGAAAGGAAATCCAAAAAACGGGCCACCTCAATTTTTGCTCCATACCTGGTGTATACCCCCTATGAGGATTATTCGGAAACCGAGTTCCATTCGTTTCAGTTCCGATTCACTTCTGGACGACCCCGAATGGACGCGAATGCAATTTCATAAATCCATAGGGCAAATTATGAAAAGAAATCCAAAAAACGGGCCGCCTCAATTTTTCTCCTTACCTCGTGTACTACCCCCTACGAGGATTATTCGGAAACCGAGTTCCATTCGTTTCAGCTCCGATTCACTTCCGGACGACCCGAATGGACGCGAATGCAATTTCATAAATCCATAGGGACAAATTATGAAAAGAAATCCAAAAATGGGCCGCCTAAATTTTTGCTCCTTACCTTGTACTACCCCCCAGGATTATTCGGAAATCGAGTTCCATTCATTTCAGATCCGATTCACTTCCGGAGCCCGATGGACGCGAATAATTTCATAAATCCATAGGGACAAATTATGAAAATAAATCCAAAAAATGGTCCCCTCAATTTTTGCTCCATACCTCGTGTACTACCACCCCCCGAGGATTATTCGGAAACCGAGTTCCATTCGTTTCAGCTCCGATTCACTTCTGGACGACCCCGAATGGAAGCGAATGCAATTTCATAAAGCCATAGCGACAAATTATGAAAGAAATCCAAAAAACGGGCCGCCTCAATTTTTACTCCTTATCTCGTGTACTACCCCCTACGAGGATTATTCGGAAACCGAGTTCCATTCCTTTCTGCTTCAATTCACTTTCGGACGAACCCGAATGGACACGAATGCAATTTCATAAATCCATAGGGATAAATTATGAAAAGAAATCCAAAAAACGGGATGCCTCAATTTTTGCTCCAAACCTCGTGTACTACCCCCTACGAGGATTATTCGGAAACCGAGTTCCATTCGTTTCAGCTCCAAGTCACTTCCGGACGACCCGAAATGGACGTGAATGCAATTTCATAAATCCATAGGGACAAATTATGAAAAGAAATCCAAAAAATGGGCTCCCTCAATTTTTTTGCCATACCTCGTGTACTACCCCCTACGAGAATTATTCGGAAACCGAGTTCCATTCGTTTCAGCTCCGATTCACTTCCGGACGACCCCGAATGGAAGCGAATGCAATTTCATAAATCCATAGGGACAAATTATGAAAAGAAATCCAAAAAATGGGCCACCTAAATTTTTGCTCCTACCTTGTGTACTACCCCCCACGATTATTATTCGGAATCGAGTTCCATTCCTTTCAGCTCGATTCACTTCCGAGGATCCCGAATGGACGCGAATACAATTTCATAAATCCATAAGGATAAATTATGAAATAAATCCAAAAAATGGGCCGCCTCAATTTTTGCTCCATACCTCGTGTAGTAACTACCCCCTACGAGGATTATTCGATACCACCGAGTTCCATTCGTTTCAGCTCCGATTCACTTCCGGACGACCCCGAATGGACGCGAATGCAATTTCATAAATCCATAGGGACGAATTATGAAAAGAAATCCAAAAATGGGCCGCCTCAATTTTTGCTCCATACCTGTGTATTACCCCCTACAATTATTATCGAAAACCTAGTTCCATTCGTTTCAGCTCCGATTCACTTCTGGACGACCCCGAATGGACGCGAATGCAATTTCATAAATCCATAGGGACAAATTATGAAAAGAAATCCAAAAATGGGCTGCCTCAATTTTTCTCCTTACCTCGTGTACTACCCCCTACGAGGATTATTCGGAAACCGAGTTCCATTCGTTTATGCTTCGATCCACTTCCGGACGACCCCGAATGTACGCGAATGCAATTTCATAAATCCATAGGGATAAATTATAAAAGAAATCCAAAAAACGGGCCGCCTCAATTTTTGCTCCATAACTCGTGTACTACCCCCTACGAGGATTATTCGGAAACCGAGTTCCATTCGTTTCAGCTCCGATTCACTTCCGGACACCCCCAATGGACGCGAATGCAATTTATAAATCCATAGGCACGTTATGAAAGAAATCCAAAAATGGGCCGCCTCAATTTTTGCTCCATACCTCGTGTACTACCCCCTACGAGGATTATTCGGAAACCGAGTTCCATTCGTTTCAACTCCGATTCACTTCCGGACGACCCGAATGGACGCGAATGCAATTTCATAAATCCAAGAAACAAATTATGAAAAGAAATCCAAAAAACGGGCCGCCTCAATTTTTACTATACCTCGTGTACTACCCCCTACGAGATTATTCGGAAACCGAGTTCCATTCGTTTCAGCTTCGATTCACTTCCGGACGACCCGAATGGACGCGAATGCAATTTCATAAATCCATAGGGATAAATTATGAAAAGAAATTCAAAAACGGGCCACCTCAATTTTTGCTCCATACCTCGTGTACTACCCCCTACGAGGATTATTCGGAAACCGAGTTCCATTCGTTTCAGCTCCGATTCACTTCCGGACGACCCCGAATGGACGCGAATGCAATTTCATAAATCATAGGGACAAATTATGAAAATAAATCCAAAAAATGGGCCGCCTCAATTTTTGCTCCATACCTCGTGTACTACCCTCTACGAGAATTATTCGGAAACCGAGTCCATTCGTTCACCTCCGTTTCACTCCTTCCGGACGACCCCGAATGACGCGAATGCAATTCATAAATCCATAGGACAAATTATGAAAAATAAATCCAAAAAATGGGCAGCCTCAATTTTGCTCCGTACCTCGTGTACTACCTACCCCCTACGTGGATTATTCGGATACCACCGAGTTCCATTTGTTCAGCTTCGATTCACTTCCGGACGACCCCGAATGGACGCGAATGCAATTTCATAAAATCCACAGGGACGAAATTATGAAAGGAAATCCAAAAAATGGGCCGCCTCAATTTTTGCTCCATACCTGGTGTATACCCCCCTATGAGGATTTTCGGAAACCGAGTTCCGTTCGTTTCAGCTCGATTCACTTTGACGACCCCGAATGGACGCGAATGCAATTTCATATAATCCATAGGGACAAATTATGACAAAGAAATCCAAAAAACGGGCCGCCTCAATTTTTACTTCTTACCTCGTTGTACTACCCCCTACGAAGATTATTCGGAAACCGAGTTCCATTCGTTTATGCTTCGATTCACTTCCGGACGACCCCGAATGGACGCGAATGCAATTTCATAATCCATAGGGATAAATTATGAAAGAAATCCAAAACGGGCCCGCCTCAATTTTTGCTCCATACCCTCGTGTACTACCCCTACGAGGATTATTCGAAACCGAGTTCCATTCGTTTCTGCATCGATTCACTTCCGGACGACCTCGAATGGACGCGAATGCAATTCATACAATCATAGGGATAAATTATGAAAGAAATCCAAAAAATGGGCCGCCTCAATTTTTGCTCCATACCTCGTGTTACTACCCCTACGAGGATTATTCGGAAACCGAGTTCCATTCGTTTCAGCTACGATTCACTTCCGGACGACCCCGAATGGACGCGAATGCAATTTCATAAATCCATAGATAAATTATGAAAAGAAATTCAAAAAACGGGCCACCTCAATTTTTACTCCATACCCGTGTACTACCCACTACGAGGATTATTCGGAACCGAGTTCCATTCGTTTCAGCTCCGATTCACTTCCGACGACCCCGAATGGACGCAATGCAATTTCATAAATCCATAGGGACAAATTATGAAAATAAATCCAAAAATGGGCCGCCTCAATTTTTGCTCCATACCTCGTGTACTACCCTCTACGAGAATAATTCGGAAACCGAGTTTCCATTCGTTTCAGCTCCGTTTCACTTCCGGACGACCCCGAATGGACGCGAATGCAATTTCATAAATCCATAGGGACAAATTATGAAAATAAATCCAAAAAATGGGCCGCCTCAATTTTTGCTCCGTACCTCGTGTACTACCTACCCCCTACGTGGATTATTCGGATACCACCGAGTTCCATTTTTCAGCTCCGATTCACTTCCGGACGACCCCGAATGGACGCGAATGCAATTTCATAAATCCACAGGGACGAATTATGAAAGGAAATCCAAAAAACGGGCCACCTCAATTTTTGCTCCATACCTGGTGTATTACCCCCTATGAGGATTATTCGGAAACCGAGTTCCATTCGTTTCTGCTCCGATTCACTTCCGGACGACCCCGAATGGACGCGAATGCAATTTCATAAATCCATAGGGGCAAATTATGAAAAGAAATCCAAAAAACGGGCCGCCTCAATTTTTACTCCTTACCTCGTGTACTACCCCCTACGAGATTATTCGGAAACCGAGTATTCCATTTTCAGCTCCGATTCACTTCCGGACGACCCCGAATGGAGCGAATGCAATTTCATAAATCCATAGGGACAAATTATGAAAAGAAATCCAAAAATGGGCCGCCTAAATTTTGCTCCTACCTTGTGTACTACCCCCACGATTATTATTCGGAAATCGGTTCCATTCCTTTCAGCTCGGATTCACTTCGGAGTCCCGAATGGACGAATACAATTTCATAATCCATAGGACAAATTATGAAAATAAATCCAAAAAATGGGCCGCCTCAATTTTGCTCCATACCTCGTAGTACCTACCCCCTACGAGGATTATTCGGAACCACGAGTTCCATTCGTTTCAGCTCCGATTCACTTCCGGACGACCCCGAATGGACGCGAA
>NW_027421738.1:0-50149 GCF_009905375.1 Apium graveolens
CAAATAATACTCATCTCAAATATGCAGTACAAATAATGCAGTTATAAATATGCAGTTTCAAGACCATATATCAAGTAATGCAGTACTAATGATGGAGTACAAACACTAACTCGCTCTCAACAAAAATCAAATTGTAAACTGAAATTATAAACTGTAATTAAAAACTCCTTTTTGAATTTGATTTTCTACTCTCAATTTATATACTGTTTAATTTTGCAGTGATTAGATTTAAGTTTCCATTTTAGGGCTTTCATTTAGGACTTTCAGTTAGGTATACATCTCTAACTAGTCTAACATTACGGCTTCAATTTATCTTTCTTCCATTTAGTCATAGGTTTAGCATTAAGGGCAAGTGTATCCTGCGATTCTACCTGTTGAAGATAAGAAAGTTACTGGTAAGGTTTGTTTAATAATGATAATCCATCTTGACTTTCAGCCTGTATAACATTAATGATATATAGCCCTCATAGTATTAATAATTTCCATTCTTTATGTAGTTATGAACATTTAGATATAATCTTCAAATTACTTACTTCCATGTGTGATTCTCTTACTATTATCATAGAACTTTTGAGCAATTTGCATCAGGTTACATAGGTTTCCATAGCTTATCCAATGTAAAAATTCACATAACCCGTTGTTCTAATAACTGAATCTTCAAAAGCAATAATATTTTTCATATGCATATCATCACTATGTACTAATCTGCAAGTTGTAATTATATTTAGGAATTTCAAGTTGCCTCACTTTCTGATGGGGATTATAAGAAAAAAAATGAAAGAAATATTTATGAACTTGATTCGGGAAATTCCATTGTCTGCAAAATTACAGAGTATGTGCGTATTGCATTGATATATGAAATCATTAGTACGTGGTCAACATGCCTGCTGCTTTATCCTCTTTGTTGCTTCTTGTTTATGTATGCACTAGTCAAAAAGAGAACTAATACTAAACATACAGATTGGTTTTACAAAAACAAAGTTGTAGCCAGTGTCCTACTTACCAAAGCTTGTTGCAGACGTGCATTCTATTCTTGTAACACGTTCAGTTTCGCTTCCAAGTCATGAGTATAAGCCTAGCCAATCAGAATATATGAAAACAAACTTTAGAAACAGACTTGGTGTGGCCCTTTTAAAGACCATGATTCGTACTTATTTTTTGTGAATATTTCTTCTTAAATAGAAATTATAACAAATATTTTTTTCTGCAACCACTTAACAAAGCACTAAGTATCACCACTGTGCATCTTCCATATTAGGCTCAATCGATTATTATCATCATCCCAGATGATCCAGTACAATTGAAAATATGATACATGAGAAAATTTATCATTTATAGAGGTGGATCGCCCCTGAAGAATATATGAGTTTCGGCCATAATCATATACAAAAATGGTAATATATCTTAATAAAACTAAGCGGACTTGATACTTATGGCTTATATAATGGTTAACTAGACACCTCAGAGATCCCCTAATTCTATTCTCTTTTCGAATAAGGTTTCTCAAGCTCTAGGCTAAATATTCTACTTGACTCATTAATTTATTCAACTACAGATTCGACTCATTAATATTCAATTGAACTAAATAAAGTAAAAATGTTCGAGCCCATAAAACATAAATTGCTCCCACCATAACATTCAATTAATTACAAAATCACGCTGTGTGTATAAATAAAAAATAGCAGTTAAACCAATAGAACAATATCAGATCAAACACAAATTTATATTAATATATATATTTATGACTGTATTTATATATTTTTATATATATATATATTAATGTATTACTTGGGTTTTAAGTAGTATAAGTTTGTAGATCTCTAAATACAGGAAAGAGTTTCAGTGGCAAAAACAGTAATTACCCATGGCTAATGCAATCGATATCTAGTCTATATTCTAGAAAGATAAGTATGCTGGAGGAAGTGTCACCTGAAATAACATTTACAATATATGTAGTTAGATCGCCATTGAACAAAATCAATTTGTTACACTGAGTTTATAGTTTATACGTATCATTTCAGTGGCAAAAACAGTAATTACCCATGGCTAATGCAATCGATATCTATTCTATATCTTGAGCATAATAGAAAGATAAATATGCTGGAGGAAGTGTCGCCTGAAATAACATTCACAATATATGTAGTTAGATCGCCATTGAACAAAATCAATTCGTTAACACTGAGTTTATAGTTTCTACGTATCATTACGAAATAGTCAGTACCTGGATTATTGTTGCCTTTAACACTTCACCATCTAATCCTAAATAAAGACAGGCAAGGCCCCAACAAATTGGTCCCATGATAAACCTCCAAAGGATGCCGGTAATAGGGACTCCAATCGACCAATTTTCATCTATCTTTTTATTAATTGCCATGAATAAACCTGAAATATGCATAGCAGTAAGCAAAGCATATATATGAAGAAATCTGGCTATATGTAAGGATGTCTACAACAAATTCAGATATTATATCTAATCAGGAAGAGTCACAGATTAGATTATAATGTGTAATAAATCCGTCCTAAATAACCTTAATTATTTTTTTAATGAAGGCTTGCAGACTTGCAACTGCTATCATCAGGTAACTAAACCACTTTCCTTATTAGGCACTGATCTGTTTTTTTACTTGGCCTAATGTCCAGATAATGTGTGTGTGTATGTGGAATTGTATGTAGCTATGAAGAAGTTACACGATGGACTCGGGAATTAGTGCTTTGAACTTACCCAAGCAGAACATGTAAGTGCCCACAGCTGCTTTCGACACAATCAAAATACATTCCTCCATAATGCTTGGCATCTCAAAATGCAACCTGAAGCATAATTTCCATCCAGAAGTTAGCATGATGATAACATAAAAAAACCGATTAATAATATCTAATTTTAATTGTCAAAGGTTCACTGGTTGGCATAATTCACGAAAAGTGTCTATATTTGAGTGTACGCATGTGTATAAGGTATGGGGATTATAGGAAAATCTCTATACACAACTAACAACGATAATTAGAGCTACTATTATCATAGAACTTTTGAGCAATTTGCATCAGGTTACATAGGTTTCCATAGCATATCCAATGTAAAATTCACATTACCCGTTGTTCTAATAACTGAATCTTCAAAAGCAATAATGTTTTTCATATGCAAATCATCACTATGTACTAATCTGCAAATTGTAATTTTATTTAGGAATTTCAAGTTGCCTCACTTTCTGTTGGGGATTATAAGAAATAAAAATGAAAGAAATTATTTATGAACTTGATTCGTGAAAATTCCATTGTCTGCAAAATTACAGTGTCTGTGTGTATTGCATTGTTATATGAAATGATTAGTATGTGGTCAACATGCCTGCTGCTTTATCCTCTTTGTTGCTTCTTGTATATGTATGCACTAGTCAAAAAGAGAACTAATATAAACATGCAGATTGGTTTTACAGAAACAAAGTTGTAGCCAGTGTCCTGCTTACCAAAGCATGTTGCAGGAGTGCATTCTCTTCTAGTAACACGTGCAGTTCCGCTTCCAGATAGCGAGTATAAGCCTAACCAATCAGAATATATGAAAACAAACATTAGAAACAGACCTGGCGTGGCCCTTTAAAGACATGGTTTTAATCTAACAAATTTACAGTCATACTTATTTTTTGTGAAATTTCTTCTTGATAGAAAGTAAAACAAAATTATTTTTTCTGCACCCACTTGACAAAGCACTACCCACTTGACAAAGCACTAAGTATCACTTTGCATCTTCCATATTAGGCTCAATCGATCATTAATCCTCATCGCAAATAATCATACAAATGAAAATATGATCATGAAGAAATTTACCATTAATAAGGGTCGCTCGCTCCTTAAAAATATATGAGTTTCCACCAGAATAGTCTACAAAAAAAGGTAATATATCCTAATAAAACTAAGCGGACTCGATCCCTATGGCTTATATAATGGTTAACTAGACACCTCAAGAGAGGTCCCCAAATTCTATTCTCTTTTCGAATAAGGTTTCTCAAGCTCTAGTCTAAATATTCTACTTGACTCATTAATTAATCAAGTCTAGATTCGACTCATAAATATTCAATTGAACTAAATAAAGTAAAAATGTTCATAAATTGCTCCCACCATAACATTCTATTAATTACAAAATCACACTATACGTATAAATAAACAATAGCAGTTATACCAATAGAACAATATCAAATCAAACACTAAATTCTTCGAGTACAACTAACAACGATAAATAGAGCAATAAATCCATGTCGAATGAACATACTCAAGCGCAACAAAACAACACAGTAAGATCGCAGTCAATAAAACAAACAACGTACATGTATATATGATGATCGCATTCAATTAATTAAATCGCAATAAAATGAAGAATTACCTGGAAACTACACATGGACGGGGTGAGCACTTTCTCATTGTTTCTGCAAGTAATTTCAGAAATTCAAATAAAAATGAAGAATTAAATTAAATAAAAAAACATAAATTATACTCAGAAAAGATTGTATAAGTGAATAGAAATTCGAAATTGACACCTTATACTCGATTTCACCTCCAAAACCATGGTTCGATGTTTGGTGAACCTGATAACCTTATAACCTTATAACCTGTTAGAAGTACAAAATGTTACAAGTACAAAATACAAATTAAGATAACAATATAACTTACTTAGGGTTGACAAAATGTCTTCGTCTTGTTAAAGTCCAGGCATATCTCTTACAACATAAAGTATTATTTATATTCATAATAAATGTAAATATATAAAAAAATATATTAGAATAATCAAATTTTAACCGGGTTTTTAATCGGGTCAGGCCGAGTACGTAAATATACATATAATTCTGAAATTATTACTTTATATTTTAGTTGGGCCCTTGATAACTTTCTAATTTTTTTTATCTGATACTCTTAGCGAGAATATTACTTTACGACCGTGCCCCAAATTACGATTGACAAAATTTATACCTAAATAAGGTTATAACTTTATCCGATATTACTTAATACAGGTTTAAGTGTAGATATAACAAAAAGATTGCGGTTTACATGATCAGCCTGTACAAATACTCATGCTGGCCGGTGAGCATTTTTTCTGTTAATTAGCTGCATGTCATAACTAAAAAGTTTTAAAATCAATTACAGAAATACCAATTCACATTTCTAAATCCATAAACTCTTCTCTCTCTGAAATTACAACATTTCTATGGTCTATGTTGTTTCAGCAAACACCAAACAAAATATGTTTTCATCAACTACATCTTTCCGAAATATTGCATGCAAATCAAAAAATGTTGTTGGTAACTAATAATATCCATGACAAAGATCTATGTTGGACAATTATTGTTGAAGTTAATAGTAACCAATAATTAAAATAACTTCTCTCTCTCGCATGAGAGTCGGCCGCCCTAATTTCACCTAACCCTATCCGCCCTACCTTCTTTTTCACCCTTTCTACCTATCTCTATCTCCATATTTATCTTCATCCCCTACTTTTATTCACTTTTTCTTTAATAAAATCGAGATTTGTTTTACAAAACTCGAAAAATTCATTACAGTTATTCACTTTAATTTTCAGATATACTAAGGTAAGAGCTTGGATTTTATAATAAAATTCAGTTTTTGCATTCAAAATCTCTGTCTAACAACATATTACAATTTGGTGTTATTCTGAGATTTTTGAAGACAACAGTCATTTAAGCCCAATATTGATGCCTAAAGTCTAAATTGGATTCAGTGCCCCACTCCCGCGGCCCAAGCCCACTCATTGTCTACTTCAATATTTGTTCCATATGACTATATCACATATATTTTTCAAGTATGTTTTGAAATTTCAAGTCATATTTTTTTTGACAAAAATGTTTAAAGGATTTTAAATATGAGTAACAGTTCATGATTTAATAGTTATGAGATTTTTCTAAATTTATATAGTTTTAATACAACGTTGATTTTGTGGAGTTCGAACTTTGGCGCCCGAAATATGGGTTTATTTCTAATTATCTACTTAAATATCTAAATTAATTATATCGACTATAAAATATTACATACAGGAGCACCCACGTGTAATTTACATGTCATTCTTATTATATAGGAGTTAAAAACTAACAGGACGGAACCAGAAATAAATTTACGGGGGACCGACTAATATTTGAAGAAACCAAATTACATTATTTTATATTTTTTTTCAAAATTTAACACTAAAATTTCTGCGAACTTAAACAGTTGAGAGATACCGAGACTCCCTCCAGTGCCCTCTAGTTCTCCCTCTGAAAACTAGGTCAAGCTTCTTGCACTAACAAATTGCAGAAGATAAATAAGAATATTAACCAGGTCAAGCTCAATGCAATGAGTGACAGATAAGAATATCTACTTTTTATCGATATTGCATGTTAGTTAATATTTAGAAAAAATCTGGTTAGTGCGTAATTTCGTATCACACTTTAAAATTTTAGATAGACTCGTAATATGGCGACCCTTTTTGATATAATTGGCGAAGGATGGGTTTTGGGATTGTCTGACACACATGTTAAAAAATTATTTTACGATATAATAATTAAACTGAAACAAATAAACATTATTATCTAAGTTTGAAAAAGAAAACATTACAATCTATAATGTTAACTAGAGAAATAACCTTTAGGTCAATCTCTAAGAATTCTAGCAGAATTATAAGATGACTGGTTTGGTGGTTTGGAATCACGCATCAACCATATTCACGTTTCATCAATATTCACGTCTTCAACTATATTTCCTTCCATTGCGACGTTGAAGCATTCCCCACAAAAAACCGTGCTTGTACTTGTACCACTCTCTAGTTAAAAAGAAAAAATCATTATAATCAAGCACATGCTATAATTAGGTGCTGTATACATGATCCAATACTTCATCAAATGAATTTTTACTTTATCTTCCCAGATGATGTTTGAAGCGGCCGTGCAACTACAACCAATATGACAATACAAGTAATACTATACGCATAGCAAAATGAAAGATGACCTTGCACCCTTTTATTACGTTCAATATACTTCTGTTCATTTCATATGCATATACATAGGCAATTGGGACAGCATATCTCATGGATAATCACTTCTTTCATTAAGCCGGACCACTGGGCCCTTAAGTTTTTGGCTGAGCAGAAAGTGAGAAAGTGGTTGCAGCATAAATGGATAACAAATTGATGAAGTACAATTATACAAATCTTTACAGAAAAGTTCAAGAATATACTGTGCGCAACAGAAGGCCTTGGATTCCTGTTTTAAAGAATAGTTTTGAAGGAGGGGTTAAGGACAGAAAAGCTAGAGTAGTATAGCAAGGGTGTTGTAATCTATTACTGTAAGTAGAGGTTTAGTATAAAAAGATCATCAATATTTTAATTACGTTCATGTTTGAACTATTATTCAGAAAATAGAAGTTATTATTCCACCAGCGTCTCTCTCTCTCTCTAACTGAATCCTATCAGATTCTCTTGCATTTCAAGCTTAAAATTTCTATTCCTTAACTTGTTTTACTGTTCTAAGAAATCAGCACACACAAAAACATCAGAAAAACAGAAAACTACATGTCAAAGCATAACACCAAATTTAATAGTGTCGTCATAGATTTAGTAATTTTATAGCATAAAATGACAAATTATAGCATTTAAAAAAGAACTCGCATAAATATTTAGCCAAAGGAATACTTGATTGGCATATAAGAATTACTTCATCCAAGATGCAACTCGAGAAGTTTTAGTGGGAAAAGTTTCCTCAACTGTATGCACATCAAAATCAGCATACAAATTCTTCCGTTCAGTATCTCTAGTAAGCTTAAGACCTGAATAATAGACATCGACTCCAAATTACAATTAAGCTGAAATTAATAGAAGCACTTTATGGACTCAAATCATCATTTTAACAAATCACACCATGGAAAACTTTTGTCTGCTGTAAATTTATACGTTTTACATCTACGTTTTACAAATTCAAATTCCAACATTGTCAATTACTCTATGAATTAAAAGGTGTTTATTCAAATACCAAGTATAACAAGAAGAAGGAAATTCCTATTTAAATTATGGCGCTGTTAGTTTATTTTTACATTAAACAAATACTATCAGTCCATATTCGACAAGAAAGTTTATTCTAAAAATACTGTACGGCCATCATCAGGGAATAGAGTAGCGTCTAGATCTGGTACAGGAAGTTACGAAAAAGGTACACAAACCAATCAGAGAAGCACATTAATTTAGTGAACATTGTTAAAAAGAGCCTGTACACATTTAATATTTCGTTGTTGTCTACAACAGAAGACTGGATGGTTAAAATTAAGACCCTGATTACAAGCTAGCAAGGCATTATATTTGTGACCTCATTTATTCACTAAAGTTAATTCCTTCAACAGTTGTGAAAAGTAAGACTATTATCTAAAGATCATATGCCAATCAGGAATCTGAACAATCGCCTAAGAAGTATTCAATTGGGAATATGAACAATTACCGCAGAGGAACGGAAGGAATACCAAGTATTTATCTACTATATATGCAAAAAGATAATAAATAGGGTCTTTGAAAAAGATGAAGAGACTAAAGTAATTATCTGCACCTTTTGCTTTCTGCACCCATGTACTATTCTGGGCATTACCGCATCTAGTAGGTTGCAGCTGCTCTAAAATAATTGGATGGACATTAAAGAAGAATCCACAGTAATAATATTTTGAGGCTTCATCTGAGCCAATCACGGTCAGATGCTATGGATTTAGATGGCCTACAACAGCTTCCTCAAGCAATTGCAGAAAACCAGGGCAATATGGTTGCACTGATGACATCAGTAATATGTTGGGTAGTATTTCAATTCTGGTGGATTATATTTGTTGCTGTATATATTTTGTTGAGATTGTTTGACGAATTGATTAAAAGAAAGGTCGGAAAATGCTACAAATGCGGACTGAGTTGGCTCATGATCAGGGAGAACCATATTCAAAACTCAATTTTTTTGAGAAGCATCTACAAGAGAGGCGGTGTTACTTATACCAATTTACAGCAACCTGAGCAGCATGTCTTAAGGGATGAAAAGAGTTCACAGCATTCACGTGATGGAGAGCGCCTTAAACAGGAGGCAGAACTCGAACAATTAGAGAGTGATACCGACAGGCTTAGGACTGAAATTTTGAATATCCAAAAGGAACAGGAGAATGCAGATAATTATCTGTTATCTGTTAAAGAGAGGCTGAGAAGGACTGAACAGAAGCAACAGCAGATGTTCATTAGCATGGCCAAAGCATTTCAGAACCCCTTATTTAGCGAGATTCTTATGCAGCAGCTCAGGCCGAAAGAAGCACTGGAGACTGCTGGAACTTCAAAGAAACAAAAGCTGATTGCTCCACAGTGCAACAAAGGTCCAGCGGAGGCATCCTATTATCCTATATATGCAAAAAGTTATAAATAGGGTCTTTGAAAAAGATGAAGAGACTAAAGTAATTATCTGCACCTTTTGCTTTCTGCACCCATGTACTATTCTGGGCATTACCCCATCTAGTAGGTTGCAGGTGCAGCTGCTCTAAATAATTGGATGGACATTAAAGAAGAATCCACAGTAATAATATTTTGAGGCTTCATCTGAGCAAATCACGGTCAGATGCTATGGATTTAGATGGCCTGCAACAGCTTCCTCAAACAATTGCTGAAAACCAGGGCACTTGTTAAGAAAATTATAAGAATAAGTTTATAACAAGATCAATAATATTAATCTAAAGGAACTTATTACTAGACCTTCTCATGTAAAAGTAATGCACATGAATGATTACTGAACATGAAAATATGCAAGATATAAAATGATGGTCAACATGTCTGCTGCTAATCCTCTTTGTTGCTTCTAGTTTATGTTTGCACTAGCCAAAAAGATAACTAATAATAAACATGCAGATTTGTTTTAAAGAAACAAAGTCGTAGCCAGTGTCTTACTTACCGAAGCATGTTGCAGACGTGCATTCTCTTCTTTTATCACGTGCAGTTCCGCTTCCAGATCACGAGTATAAGGCTAGCCAATTAGAATACATGAAAACAAACTTTAGAAACAGACTTGGTGAGGCCCTCTCAAAGACCACGGTTTTAATCTACCGTATTTACATAGTCATGCCTATTTTTTGTGAATATTTCTTCATAAATAGAAATTAAAACAAATTTATTTATTCTGCAACCACTTAACAATGCATCTTCCATATTAATCCTTTACGATATAATCATTTCACTGTAAATGAACCGTAAATGTTGCCCTAGGATAAAGTTAAGTATTAACAATAAATTTTCAAATTATAAGGGTTTGAGGCTGGAAATTTCGGATCGGGGTCCATTTAAATAGAAAAAACAACCACAAAAATGAACTGAACGTATCCATTCTAGATTTCTTCTTCATACACTTTACACACACACACAATTACACAAAATTAGATCAACTTGTTGTATTTAAAAGATGGAGAATTACCTGAAAACTGTACGGGGACGGGGACGAGATTCGTGGAGCACTTTCTTCATTGTTTCTACAAGTAATTCAGAAATTCGAATAAAAATGAAGAATTAAACTAAAAAAACACATAAATTATACTCATAAAAGATTGTACAAGTGAATTGAGTCTTGAAATTGACACCTTATAATTAATAAAAAGGGGCGATTGAGAGATTGAATATGATGAGGCTGCTTCGTGTAGAAAAAGAAATCAATCGGCTGCAACTCGATTTCACCTCCAAAACCATGATTACATGAAATTGATTACAATAAACGGGTGCTAATCCTAACCCTAAGCCGTATTATATAGGCCGAGCAAGTGCCATTTCCTTATTTTTGAAGCCCAGTAAGCAAAACATAGGCTTGGTAAATTAGGTGGTCAACCGGCTCCTATTCAAAGCCCAAGTCCAACTTTTAGTAAATCAAGTGACCCAAGTCCACTGCCATTTCCTTCTTCATGGGCTTGGTAAATCAAGTGACCCACTCCGACTAAACGTGTTTAAAATTTAAAATTTAAAAATTAAATATTAATAAGATTAAAAATAAAAATATTACTTATTATTAAAATACATTACATAATTAAAAAATAAAATATTACAAGAACATGACAATTTAAAATATTACATCTGAAACAAATCTATCTACTATATATCTAATACAGCAACAGGGGTTCGCTGAGCAAATTTAATCATAAATATAATAATTAATGTTCATATAATATTTGTTTTAACCATTAATGTTCATTCATTATTTAATCATAGATACGGTAATTAATGAGCAAATTTAATCATGAATATAATAGTTAATATCCATTCAATATTTGTTTTAGCCATTAATACTCATTTATTATTTAATCATAAATACATTAATTAATATCCAAACATTATTTGTTTTAATCATTAATACTCATTCATTATTATATAATTAATACAGATTCATTCATGTAATTTTTATTACCTCAATTAAAACATCATTAATATGTAAGTCATTAAAAATAATTTCTTCATAAAATTTACATACTCTATTAAAAAATTAGTATAAAAAATTTAAATGATAACCATTGCATAAGAATTCATATAATACATAAGTTATCACATCATTAACTTATTAATATCGATTAGTTGTTACATACTTAATATATATATATATATTTATAACTAATTATTATAGAGATATATGCATGGATCATATAATACCTAAGTTATGACTTACTAATATAGATTAATAATTGCATACTTAATATACATATTCATTTATAACTAATTATTATAGAAATACATGCACGCATGTATACATACATACATCCAAACATATGTACGTATGTACGTATATATGTATATATATAATAATTTAGTTAGAGATGTTATATTTTCAGAGCAGGTTCTTAATTATCAGAGCAAGACAATAAAAAATATTATATTACCCTCAGTTTATTTTTCTATTTGGCATGGCGTAGTATTGTCTTATCCTTTTTATTTGCTCCGAAAATTAAAAACCCTCGTCTTCAAATGAAATTTCCCTTAAATTTCCCTTTTAGTTAATGATTCAAATTTTTTTGTCTACAAAAATTGTCCTTATTTTTAACGTAAGTTAAATTCTAAAAACGAGAATACATACATTATAAATTATCAAATTAATAATATAAATAAGTGAATTTTAAATATAAAGTAAAATTAAATATTAATATTAATAGTAATAATTTTAAATTTCATTAAAAAGAAAAAATATTTCATTTTAATAGCAGGTTTATAAAACATATATATTAAAAATTCTAATAATAATAATTATTATTATTTATATTATATTAATAATAATTATAATATAATAATATTATTATTATTATTATAACAAAATAAATATTAATACATTAGAAACTTGAGTACAAAATCATGTTATTTATAAAAAGTGGTAGTACATTTAAATTATAATAAATTTTATTTGTACAAAATATTATTGTTCGTCATTAATTTTAATGATATTATCACAGCCTACCAGTGACCTTTAATAACACAGTTGACTGACATATACCATATTTATCACATTAACACTAATATTTAGATCTATTATAAACATTTGCGAATTAAATATTACAAACAAATGAACTAGATAAACTTATATATTAAATATGATTATGTGGATCAGAACCATTATACCTCTAAGTGAATATATATTTATCTAACCATGTCATACTTTAAGTATTATATTTTTGTATTTACACAAAAATAAATAAATTATGGGCTTTCATATATATATATATATACATACATATATATATATAAATACACACACATATATATATATATGTATATATATATACACACATATATATATGTATATGTATGTGTGAATTTATGTAAAAAAAACCTTTAACTTATGGTCCTCATAATTCATAAAATATATGATGTTGGTTTATATTGGTATTTTACTGCGTCATTATGACATGAACGATAATATTAACTAAAATAAATAATCTTGGTAAAGTTTACATATTAAAATACAACCCGAAAGCGCCTAGTATGCCGTGAGATGTGGATTCATTAATATTTTTTGAGAGAGGGGAAAGAGTTACTGAGGTCGGAAATTAAAATTGAAGAATACTAAAATTCAAATAACAATTATAAAATAAAATCTTATGTAAACAAACAACTATATTATGTAAAATTACTAAAATTTCTAAAAAAAATTCATGGATCGTCCTTAACAGTAAAAAACAAGAAATGTCACTACAAGTCTCTACGTTAATTGTAGATAAACACTATTGCACCAATGTCATCAAAAAAAAATCTACTCATATACAAAAATAAATCCATCATCATTAGGAGGGGGGACAACATGAAATATTATCAACAAGAATAACTAAAATAATATCGATTCGCCCAATATAGAGCATGTCCGTGCATTGCACGGGCTATAGAGCTAGTTAATCATTATTATGGAACATTGTGATATGCTCAACCAGATCGAATTGTAGTTGACGATGTTTCTGCCTGTCACAAAGTTGGATAGTCCTTCCGATATACATTTCATTAGAGGCTAAAGATTCTTCGCCTAAGTTTGGAGGCGGTAAGCCATATGTTGCATCATCGTAAGATAGTAAAGCGCCAAAGGGAGTGGCGTATGTGTCTCTCTCATCCTCAACGATCATATTATTAGTATAATACACGCTCTCATTATTTTAGCGAGATCTTCTTTATCCCAAAATTGTGTTGGATCATGTACAATTGCAAATTGAGATTGCAACACGCCAAATGTCATTTCTACGTTTTTTCGATGACCTTCTTGATATTTGGAGAACAATTTTCTTTTCACCCTGTGGACGTGGAATTGTTTCACGAACGTAGCCCATTCAGGATAGATTCCATCTGTTAGATAGTACCCCATGTTATAGTTGTTACCATTAATATTGTAATTTACCTCAGGAGCACGACCTTCTAGTACATCATCAAATATCGATTATCGGTCTAACACATTCATGTCGTTATTAGAACCAGCAACTCCGAAAAATGCATGTCATATCCATAGGTCCGATGAGGCAACAACATTAAGCAATATTGTTGGAACTCCTTTATGACCCCTCATGAACATCCCTTTCCATGCTTTAGGGCAATTTTTCCACTGCCAAATGCATGTAGTCAATACTCCCCATCATTCCGGGAAAACCGCGAGCCTTTCCCATTTTTATGAAGACGTTGTACATCATTTGAGTTTGGCTTTCGCAAAATATTCACTCTCAAAAATTAAAATAATATTGGTAACAAATTTTTTCAAGCATTCAATTGCAGTGGACGTACCAATGCACACATAATCATCAACTGCATCCGTTCCATTCCATATGCCAACATGCGTATGGCCGCCGTGAATTTTGTAAAGGTGATAGGCCCTTTCTTTCCAATGCATCAACCTTCTGCTGAAAATATGGATCAAATTTGAAAGAGCATCCACAAGTCGAAGGAACACGTGTCTTCCCATTCGAAACCGTCGTCGGAATGTATCTAGAGGGTATACTGGATTTTGAGCAAAATAATCTCTCTCCAATAGTTCATGACCCGCTTCACGGTCTTTGCATATCACTCGTTTAGTCGTGGTTGACGAGCCTTCTTCAATAAATTCTTTAGACATATCAGAGTTCTCATCCGTAGTATATATTTTGATTGCACTGTGAATGAAAAAAATGAGTTGCAGACTATCACAAAGAACAGACATGTTTTATAGGAGATAAAATAATAAAAGAAAATGGCTAGTTCGAACTAAAAATAAACAAGAACTAAATTACAACGGCTAGTTCCAAATAGAAACAAACAAAAACTAACTTCCAAGAACTTATTCCAAACAGAATCAAACGAACAATTAGTTTCCAACAACTAATTCCAAATAAAAATAAACAAGCAACTAGATTCCAATGGCTAGTTCCACCTGCGTCTTGATTTGACTTCCTCAATAATTTTGGCATAAATCTCTCGTTGAGCCTCTTTCATTATACTAGTATCAAGCGTAAGAAGTTGCATATCTGATTCATTCTCTTTCCTAGCCTCCTCTTTTTCTTAAGTTCATTAAACTCTGCCATTAGAATCTAATCTCCTGCATAAACTAGCTTTTATTTCTTCATAATCTTTTTTTTAAGATCATTAAACTCTGCCTTTTTTTTCCCCTCCTTTAGCTGCTTTGTACCTTTAGGACGAACCGGTGGGTGAATTCAACAACATTCTCATCTGTTGGTGTTTCATTCATCAATGATGAGTAGTCCAAAATCACTAAATTTAGTTCTCTTTGCACTTCCATTATTTGTCTCTTTATGGCTGTCTCCATTTAGGATGTCTCTTTAGATCATTCCAATGCTTGTCAAAATTAAACTTCTTATTGTATTTAGTTTTATGGAAACCATGAGCTGCCGCAATTATGTTGTCCAAATTTGTACCACTCCCCATTTTTGAGACAGCTTCCTCATAACATGTTCTATATTGCTAAGCCCCTTCATTTATTCGTTGCCACCTTTTTTTGATAGATATTACCCCTCTTTTGATAATACCGTGATTACTTTATTCACAATAGTTACAAATTTGATCCCAAAATTCACCTTTTTATTCGCCCCGATCAAGGGATCAATCGACACATTCAACCATGCGCTAATTAAGAGTTTATCTTCAGGAGGGTCATTTCACTTGTTAGGGGAATGACAAGGGTTTGGAAGGTGGTACTGGGTTAACGATATATGAAACTAATATCATATGACGTATGTTTAGTTGATTGCTATAATTGATATTGATAGTATATTAATATCATGTTTGGTTGATTGTTGCAATTTATATGAGTAATTTTAAATATTTTTAAGAGTTATAATTTTAATAATTTAAATAATAAACATTTAATATTTTTTTTATATTTTTTAATTGCTAACTTAATTTTGTATTATAAAATTACACGTAGTATATAAATTATTATAATTATTATTTTAAATTTCTTATTGTGTGCTATTTTTCGGCTGTAAATATCATTTAATATTATTTTTTCAATAGTCATTTTTAAATTAATATTTATAAACTTAGGGGTGTATCCTTATTTAATAAATTTTTTAGGTTCAATAATTCACTTTGGATATTAGAAATATTTAAAAACTAGTTGCCCTCCTATCTCTCTCTTTCGCAAAATCTTAATTCTTATTTTTTCGATTGGTTAATGATAAACACTGTTTTGATAATTTTTCCTAATTTTTATTTACTTCAAATAAATCTATCTCTTCATTAAGAGTTTTAGTTCTATGTATAGGTTTTCTTAACTATATATTGTGTTTTGTTCTCTCTCATTGTGAGAGTTTAGTTTGTTTGTTTTGTTCTCTGGAATCGTACATCTACAAAATTTCGTATATTGGTTCATTGATAGGGGTCCTATCAGATTACGACTATTATTAATTGTTCGAATGCGTTTCGACACGTCAAATTTCTGTGTTCTCACAATTTCAACAGATTGTTGGATTGTCTTTATAAAATGATGTATATGTCAACTATGCGAGCGGAGAAATATACAACAGTGAAAGATCCGATCAACGATCGTAGTTTTGTTCAAAAAGACTATGATTGATTTATCTTGATACGTATTTATTCAGTTTTAATTATTATTATATTTTTTTTGGATTTTAATTAATAAACTAATTGAATATCCAATTTTTTTTAATAAATGACAGCTAATTTAACAATCTTGAACATTTTTTTTAACGTAGGTAACCGGCGGCCGCTACCCATCGGGTGCGCACTAGATAAACCTTACGGGCTCCTAAAGTTCAACAACTTCCATTTAGATTTTTGAAATATTAAAATAATAAATTAATAATTGGTACACTGATATAGAATTTAGGATTTTAGAAATCAAACTCCAATTAAATTCTAATATCTAATTTAGCAGTTTTTAATTTTGTAGGGTTCAAAATGCCCCGTTAAAATTTTAAAATATTAAAACTTAGTAAAATGCACAACAATCCAATTAGAAAAAAATTGGGGGAAAGCGTTACTTAAAGCGATCTAACTTAAGTAACGTTTAGCATAACAAAAAAAAATTAAAAACCTCAAACACAAGTTCATCTAGCGTCATGGACAAAAAAAGGAAAAAAATAGTATTAATAACAACCAACACGCTAAGCAATTTAGTGTTTTAGCTAAACATTACCATTTTCTGCGTTTCTACATACTATTTTGGGCTGTTTTTACATGCGTGCCATTTTAGACATTTTTCTACGCATGTACCATATAGGGCTAACAACAAATATACTTGGTGTTATTATTATCTTTACATTATGAGAAGCAATTTGTACTTCAGGAATGTGAAAGAAAACATTATACTTGAACAAGGTACATAATCTGACTGCAGGTTGGGTTTTTAAATCTTGTTAACTTTCTTGACTTTTAATTGTCAATAGGATTGTTGATTAGTGAGTTGAAGACTTTTACTTGGTCAGGTAAAACGCCGTTCAGGTAAGAATAAATTCTACGAACTTCAGCAGAATTGGAATTTGACGTAGGTTCAGAAGGAATATCGTCTATGTCAAAATCTCTACGAATCCGCAAAATAACATTTAGTTCAATCTCTAAGAATTCTAGCAGAATTAGAATTGATGACTGCTTTGGAATAATACATAAACCGGTCCCAAAAGTCCCCCGCCTAGTATGTCGACATCATCGTCAATATTCACGTCTTCAACTACCTTTCCTTCGATTGCACTTCTAAGCTTTCCATGACAACGTCGAAACATTCCCCACAAAAAATAGGGATTATACCACTCTGTAGTAAAAAGAAAAGATCATTATAATCAAGCACATGCTATAATCAGGTGGTGTATATATGATCCAATACTTCATCAAATGAGTTTTCACTTTATCTTCCCTCATCACAGAGACCAACTAAAACTAATATGGCAATACAAGTAATACTATAACCAAGCGAAATGAAAGACGACCTTGCTCCCTTTTATTACGTTTAACATACTTGTGTTCATTTAATATGCATATACATATGCAGTTTGGACATATATCATGGATAAGCACTTTTTTCTTTAAGCCAGGCATTAATCCCTATTTAATTTATGGCGCTATTAGTTTAATTTCATATTAAACAAATACTCTCTAAGTCCATATTCGACAAGAAAGTTACTCTGAAAATACTGTACGGCCATTATCAGGGGATAGAATAGCGTCTATATCTGCTATAAGAAGTTAAGAGAAAAAAAGAAGTTAAGGCTTATGAGAATATGTGGTCACATGGAATAACATAAGTTTTGCTACAGAAACTTATGAGACCAGTTTTGTACCCAATGGGAACGTTAACCTTTTACAATGGAAGAAAGTGAGAACTAGGCCCAGTACACTGGAAAACTGCAATCTTACTATCTGTTGTTCAGATAAAATTAAATGAACTTTAGTCATGGTATCTGGACTAGGAAAATGAAGGAGCCTGTACACATTTAATATTTCTTTGGCTACAACAGAAGACCTCACATATCCAGTAAAGTAAATTCTTTCAATAGTTGTGAAAAAGTAAGACTTTATATATCTACAAATTCTATGCCAATTTGGAATCTGAACAATCTCCAAAGCGGTATTCAATTGGGAATACGAACAATTACCGCAGAGGAAAGGAAGGAATACCAAGTATTTATCAACTATATACGCAAAAAGATAATAAACGGGGACTTTGAAAAAAATGAAGAGACTAAAGTATTATCTGCACCTTTTACTTTCTGCACCCATGTTTCTGGGCATTACCGCATCTAGTAGGTTGCAGCTGCTCTAAATAATTGGATGGACATTGAAGAAGAATCCGCAGGAATAATATTTTGAGGCTTCATCTGAGCCAATCACGGTCAGATGCTATGGCTTTAGATGGCCTGCAACAGCTTCCTCAAGCAACAGCTGAAAACCAGGACACTGGTTCAGAAAATTATAAGAAACAAGTATATAACAAGATCAATAATATTAACCTTAAGGAACTTATTACTAGACCTTCTCATGTTACAGTCATGCACACCACTTCAATGAATAAGTAAAATATGTATGATTTAATATTGTCGGTAAAAGATCTAACAAACATTAACTATGTAAACCATTCAGAATGAGTTGTGACCGGTCTCCAATGGAGTAATTGGAATACGTACCCAAAAAAATTGATACCTCAAAGGTACAAATGACAAAATGATAAATATGGTATTCAGAGTATCCATATGAGATTTATAACTCCAAATGTGAATACTTAAAGGTAAAAATCAACTACTTTTGCATCAACCAAATGTGATTTATGCGTCTCGATGATGGGTAAGACACTATGTTTCTTAACCTCTCAATATGGTTGCACTGATCACATAGGTTATTATGTTGGGTAGTATTTCAATTCTAGTGGGACTTATCTATTTTTTTTTTGCAAAAAATCTATTGATTTTAGTTGCATGAATTTCTATAATAAAAATAAAATAATAGCAAATATAATATCTAAAAAAATAACAACAATATTACAAATCTTGCATTAATTTAAAAAGAATGGACAATTACCTGGAAACTATATGTCAACGGGGGAGGGGATTCATGGAGCATTTTCTTCATTATTTCTGCAAGTATTTCAGAAATTTATGAAGTAGAAGTAGCAGTTCGATAATAAAATTAAAAAAAATCACAGAACAAACTTAAAGATAGTAAAATAATTCAGTCAAATGGTCTAACTGTGCCACAATCATATGTATACACACAGTATACACACACACATAGATAATCAAGATTGTATAAGTGAATAGAGTCTGTAAATTTCATATTCCTCCCTTCTATATATCTAAAATTGATATACGTTTTATGAGGAGGTTTACTGCACATATTCTCCTCCACTAATCTTAGTTCATAATTAAGTTTTTACATCCCTTAATTCGAAGAAGAGTGTCGCTAAACGGGAGATGATGACAGCTATGCTCATTTATTGTGCACTATTGAAGTAAAAAACTAAGTACTAGGGAACCACACATAAGACTATACCTCAGATTCAAAAGTAATTGCATCTCCTTGTTCAGTGAAGCATTTTCGATCAGACAGGTTGTCTAGATAATCCAATGTTTCCAAACCTTCTATCCTCACTTCACTGTAAAACCATATGAATTTAGCAGAAACAAAAGAGGACGAGCTAAATACTGTAAATTTCACTTCGGCAAGCCTTCATATATCAAGAAATCTAATTAAGCAACAAGATCGCAAAGTCTACATTCCTTCTCCTTTATTATTATGTGGCAAATGATCAAAATAACATTGAGAAGGAGAAGTGTCTAAATGGCACATCTGAAAAGCCTTCAAGTGTCACTTATGTAAAACATAACGCACACATGTGTTTCAACTATAACTTAAATGTATTGTGCATGTACTAAAATGTGGCAGTAATTTACACGTGTCAGTATGATCATTTTTCTCTCATATTGTGTTGATAAAAGGTAAACGCACTTAACTTTATTTCACCTACTTAAAACAAATGAAATGCTTTCAAAGAATATTAAAACAGCGTTTAGCATAAGCCTCTTCTACTTTTAAGTAAGTAATATATTCCCTTAGAAACTAACAGTGAGAGGGAGTTGAAAATGTAGCATTGTACTCAGTAGCACCATTTTGGTGATATGCAAAAGATTACTAAATGACATACATACATAGCACGAAAACGTCAACCATTTACAAATAGCAGAGGTTTTAATAGGTACTTAAATGTCACTGCCAACTTAGCCCAGTCCTGTTTCTATGATCTTTGTTTTATTTCATGTCACAACACATTACAACCAGTGACAGAGTATTTAGGTTCAAAAATGTCAGTGCATACCAGATATCCGAAACAGACAAATATGTATGGTAGCCAAATGAGAAACTAAAGGCTGCTGTCAATGTTCCGGATGTGCGATATCATGTTGAGATTCCCACAAGATGAAGAGAAACCCTAAGTCAAAACTCATAACTATGGAAGACAAAGAAAGAAAGCTGTCAACAAATTCATATTAATATATGTGGATTGATAATAATCACCAACATTCATGTACCCAAGAAACCATTTGCCTACAATTTTTACTGTCCTGCCATTTCTATACCTACAAATATGATCTTAGATGTGAAAACATATACACAGGCAAACTACAAAAGAGATAATACAACTTCACCAAGTACGAAATGTTTCTATAACCATAGGTTCATATCATCTCAAAGTTATCAAACATGTGGAGGCGTCCAAGGATCCAATCAGCATATAGCATTTGGAAACTTGCAACACAATCACTATCTTTTGCTGTCATATAATTTATTTATTTTTAAATACCGATTAAGGCCGTGTTGGTAAAGGGAAAAAAACAATATATCTGCAAAAAAGTACTTTTAAATAAACCGTGCGTAACTAGGATATACTTGTCATGTAAATTAATAGGAAAATACATCAAAAGTTAACCTGTAGGGCCACTGCTTTAAATCTTCCTCTGAAGTCTTTTGCGGTAATCCTTCTGTTTCTTGGGAGGAGGATTATGATCAACTCTCCATCCTTCGTTTCTTGCATGACCATTTGCTTCAACTGAAGCGGATGAGCAAAACTAGAGAAAATTTTAAAACCTGCATCAAGTTATCGGTACTATGATTTCAAATAAAAAGACTGCAACGTGAATATAACGATAATTGGTATATACCTTGGGAAAACAAACAGAGATTCCTCCTCGCTTGCATTATAAGGCCTGGGAACCTTCAGAAAACATTTAGGAATATAATTAAGATTACGCCCGGTATTGTATATTAAGCAGCATAACTTGATTACTCAATCACTCACTCAACAAATACATTAACAAATACATAAGGCACATTTTAAACTTAAAACTATTCTCCGCCCTTTTGTTTATAGTTTCTAAAGTACATTTTTTGGTCATTCTGTAATGCACCACAACCCAGAAATTATATTCTCAAGAAAATTCTATCATGGATCACTTACAGAGAGATATTTCAAAGAGCAAGTTGTCAATAGAAGCACTTAAACAGCAAGCCAAAAAAACAACTTAAGACTACAACCTAATTAACTACATAGATTGCAATTACCAGCAAGAAAGTCTGCACATAACCATTATACACTTCAATGCCAGAGGGCACAAGAGGCAGTAGTAGTGCAAGAAAGTCTACATGTTGTACACTTTAATTGTTGTACCACACAACAGGGAGAAGTGGTGTATGTTTTGAGAAACATAATTGTGGAAAAGTTTCAATATAATTTGTCATCCAAAGTTAGATGAGTCAAATTAGTTTGCCTAAACTCTTGATCGGAACATCGAATATTGGGTATTATTCTCTTAAAAGATTTTTATGTATGTTCTGCGTTTTACCGAAAGAAAATAGTGATTCATGTATTTGTGTAATGAGAAATATAAATCTTTTGCGATGCTGGTGTATTGTGTCAGAAATCGGATTACAGCTTATGAGTCGAATCCAAAAACATCAAATATAAGCAGAAGTGGAGCTGTGAGGTTGGTAAGAATAAGGTACTAAGATTTATAGAAGGGGAAGAAATAAAGGAGCCTGTACACATCTAATAATTCCTTGTTCTCTACAACAGAAGACTAGAAGGTCAAAATGAAGACCCTGATTAGAAGTTATCAAGACATTATATTTGAGACCTCATTCATCCACCAAGGTAAATTTCATCAACAGTCGTGGAAAAATAACTAAATAAGACTATATATCTACAAATCATATGGGCCAATAAGGAATCTGAACAATTACTGAAGCGGAAAGTATTCAATTGGGAATATGAACAATTACCGAAGAGGAAAGAACTAAGTTCTCTACTATATATGCAAAAAGATTAATAGGGGCTTTAGAGAGATATTTAAGGGACTAGAGTAATTATCTTTATATTTGCTTTCTGCACCCATATATTATTCTGGGAATTACCAGATCCAGTAGGTGCAGGTGCTTTAAATAATTGGACTCGGGTACGGAGATTCAAATATATCCAAGTATCAGATTTGGCACTTTGAAAGACTTAGAACCTGGCAACACCATTTGGCAGTTGGCACAAATATGGGGACACGATATTTTTTTAATTTAAATTCATTGAATATAATAGGTAGAGTTTGGGGGCCAGAAACAAAGCTAAAATTTTTATTAGGTTATATATGCTTCTATCATGTTTCAATGTTCTATTTCTTGTAATATTTTCCTTATTGACATTTATTTCCAAGTATTACTTATAACCAAAAATGAATGTGGACGGTATCCACTGTAGATTTCTTCTTTATACACTACACGCATATCTACAGTTCTACTTGTGGTGGTTGACTTTATTGTCTTCCATCCCCCATTCATTTTTCCCCATCCCTCCATCATCTACCCACATCTACGCATATCTACAGTACAAATAATGCATTATAAATAATACAGTTTCAAGACCATATATCAAGTAATGCAGTACAAATGATGCAGTACAAAGTACAAACACTATACTCGCTCTCAACAAAAATCAAATTGTAAACTGAAATTATAAACTATTAATTAAAAACTCCTTTTCTTGAATTTGATTTTCTACTCTCAATTTATTTATACTGTTTTAATTTTGCAGGTGATTAGATTTAAGTTTCCATTTTAGGGCTTTCAGTTAGGTATACATCTCTAACTAGTCTAACTGATTACGGCTTCAATTTATCTTTCTTCCATTTAGTCATAGGTTTAGCATTAAAGGGCAAGTGTATCCTGCGATTCTACCTGTTGAAGATAAGAAAGTTACTGGTAAGGTTTGTTTAATAATGATAATCCATCTTGACTTTCAGCCTGTATAACATTAATGATATATAGCCCTCTATAGTATTAATAATTTCCATTCTTTATGTAGTTATGAACATTTAGATATAATCTTCAAATTACTTACTTCCATGTGTTGATTCTTTTACTATTATCATAGAATTTTTGAGCAATTTGCATCAGGTTACATAGGTTTCCATAGCTTATCTAATGTAAAAATTCACATTACCCGTTGTTCTAATAACTGAATCTTCAAAAGCAATAATGTTTTTCATATGCATATCATCACTATGTACTAATCTGCAAGTTGTAATTATATTTAGGAATATCAAGTTGCCTCACTTTCTGATGGGGATTATAAGAAAAAAAAATGAAAGAAATTATTTATGAACTTGATTCGTGAAAATTCCATTGTCTGCAAAATTACAGTGTCTGTGTGTATTGCATTGTTATATGAAATGATTAGTACGTGGTCAACATGCCTGCTGCTTTATCCTCTTTGTTGCTTCTTGTTTATGTATGCACTAGTCAAAAAGAGAACTAATAATAAACATGCAGATTGGTTTTACAGAAACAAAGTTGTAGCCAGTGTCCTGCTTACCAAAGCATGTTGCAGGAGTGCATTCTCTTCTAGTAACACGTGCAGTTCCGCTTCCAGATAGCGAGTATAAGCCTAACCAATCAGAATATATGAAAACAAATATTAGAAACAGACCTGGCGTGGCCCTTTAAAGACATGGTTTTAATCTAACAAATTTACAGTCATACTTATTTTTTGTGAAATTTCTTCTTGATAGAAAGTACAACAAAATTATTTTTTCTGCACCCACTTGACAAAGCACTACCCACTTAAAAATAATCATACAAGTGAAAATATGATCATGAAGAAATTTACCATTAATAAGGGTCGCTCGCTCCTTAAAAATATACGAGTTTCCGCCAGAATCGTCTACAAAAAAAGGTAATATATCCTAATAAAACTAAGCGGACTCGATCCCTATGGCTTGTATAATAGTTAACTAGACACCTCAAGAGAGATCCCCAAATTCTATTCTCTTTTCGAATAAGGTTTCTCAAGCTCTAGTCTAAATATTCTACTTGACTCATTAATTAATCAAGTCTAGATTCGACTCATAAATAATTCAATTGACCTAAATAAAGTGAAAATGTTCAAGCCGATAAAACATAAATTGCTCCCACCATAACATTCAATTAATTACAAAATCACACCGCACAAATAAATAAACAATAGCAGTTAAACCAATAGAACAATATCAAATCAAACACTAAATTATTCGAGTACAACTAACAATGATAAATAGAGCAATAAATCCATATCGAATCGAAGATACTCAAGCGTAACAAAACAAAATAAAATTATACAGATAATTTATAAAATTAATTAAATCGCAATAAAATGAAGAATTACCTGGAAACTACACATGGACGGGGTGGAGCACTTTCTTCATTGTTTCTGCAAGTAATTTCAGAAATGAAGAATTAAATAATAAAAAACATAAATTATACTCAGAAAAGATTGTATAAGTGAATAGAAATTCGAAATTGACACCTTATACTCGATTTCACCTTTAAATTTGGTGAATTTGGTCAGTCAGGATGCCCAAAAGGCCCGGGCTTGGACCTTTAAATTTCAGAACCCGTTAGATTCTCAAGGCGGATTTTACTGATTTTTTGGGCTGTATTGAATTGGATTGGATTGGGCTTTTTCTAATTTAAATTAAATCGAGTTTTATTAGAAATTCTAAAGACTATATAGGTTAGCAACTAAATTATTACAAAAATGTATTATTTTGCATAAAATATTTTATAAAAACACAACTTTATTGAAAAAATTTAAGTTGGGGCAAAAATGGACGTGTTTATAAAATATTATGTTTTATAAATGTTATATATATATATATATGTCTTTAAAGTGTTAGGAAATGAATAATACACAGAGGGGAGGGGGTGAATGTGTTTTACTGTTTTTATGCTTTTCTTGAATGTTTTGGTTAATCAAAGTAAATTAAATCTTATAGTGAAACGTGTTCATGCAGAATTTAAGCTTGCAGAAAATAAAGAACACGGATATTCAAAACTCACTTAATTTTATATTAAAATTAAGACTGTTTTGCTACAAAATTTCTAGGCTCTTTGTTGATAAAGAGCTTAGCTTCTCCTTAAGAGTGTTACAAGAAATTTGATCTGAATGGTTACAACTGACTAAAAGACCAGTGTTAACTTTATAACTTAGTTAACTGCTCGTTTAAACAGTGTACAATAAGACATGCTGTTAGTTTTTCTAAACTATCACTTGTCATTGCTATTTATAGAAAAAGTAGATCTTCCAATTCTGGCCTAGCATATCTTTAGCATCCTGTGTTCACTTTGATCTTCCTTTGTCAGTTAATCTTTACCATTGATCTTGCACATTCTTCAAGCTTCTTTTTGTACACTTGTCAATCCAGCTGGTTGGATTCTTTGTTGATTGTTTATCTTGAATATTGAACTGGTCTACGATTCTGTACTTTGAGAATTTTACTCGATATCTCCAGTTTAGGCACATAGAGATCTTGACATCTCGATAAGTATAATGACTTATCGAGATCTCTAATACTCTATATTTAGTTTGGCCTGTAGAGGTTTTCAGTTCTCTATAAGAGAATTTTAGCTTGTCGAGATCTCTAGTTTTCACATCTTCACTTTGACTTATCGATAACTCTTAGTTCTCTAGTAACTTCTTGACTTGTCGATATCTCAAAGTTCTCTAGTCAAATTTAACTTGTCGATATCTCAGAATTCTCTAGTGAATTTTGACTTATCGATATCTCTGAGTTCTCTAGTGGAACTTGACTTATCGATAACTCTGAGTTCTGTAATGAATGTAGACTTGTCGATAACTCTGAATTCTCGAGTGAAGAAATGACTTGTCGATATCTCTAACCTTCATGTCTTCTTGACTTGTCGATATCTCTCTGAGTTCTCTAGTAGCTTTCCTGACTTCTATATAAGCTATTATGGAGTTCTCGAATGACTTCTCTATAACATTAAATCTGTGACTTGTAGAGATCTCGACTTAGAATATTTTTCTTAAAACAGCTTTATTCAACTCCAAGCTTCTTCATAATTCTTCTAAGGCATGATCTTCTTCCAGATAGAATTCTTAGGCTTGATACTGTTTATAAAAAAAGGCTCCAATCTGCTCCTTTGATATTTTTACAGACTTTAAATGTTACAAGTACAAAATACAAATTAAGATAACAATATAACTTACTTAGGGTTGACAAAATGTCTTCGTCTTGTTAAAGTACAGGCATATCTCTTACAACATAAAGTATTATTTATATTCATAATAAATGTAAATATATAAAAAAAATATTAGAATAATCAAATTTTAACCGGGTTTTTAATCGGGTCAGGCCGAGTACGTAAATATACATATAATTCTGAAATTATTACTTTATATTTTAGTTGGGCCCTTGATAACTTTCTAATTTTTTTTATCTGATACTCTTAGCGAGAATATTACTTTACGACTGTGGCCCAAATTACGATCGAAAAAATTTATACCTAAATAAGGTTATAACTTTATCCGATATTACTTAATACAGGTTTAAGTGTAAATATAACAAAAAGATTACGGTTTACATGATCAGCCTGTACTAATACTCATGCTGGCCGGTGAGCATTTTTTCTGTTAATTAGCTGCATGTCATAACTAAAAAGTTTTAAAATCAATTACAGAAATACCAATTCACATTTCTAAATCCATCAACTCATCTCTCCGTGAAATTACAACATTCCTATGGTTTATGTTGTTTCAGCAAACACCAAACAAAATATGTTTTCATCACCTACATCTTTCCGAAATATTGCATGCAAATCAAAAAATGTTGTAGGTAACTAATAATATCCATGACAAAGATCTATGGTGGACAATTATTGTTGAAGTTAATAGTAACCAATAATTAAAATAACTTCTCTCTCGCATGAGAGTCGGCCGCCCTAATTTCACCTAACCATATCCGCCCTACCTTCTTTTTCACCCTTTCTACCTATCTCTATCTCCATATTTATCTTCATCCCCTACTTTTATTCACTTTTTCCTTAATAAAATCGAGATTTGTTTTACAAAACTCGAAAAATCCATTACAGTTATTCACTTTAATTTTCAGATATACTAAGGTAAAAGCTTGGATTTTATAATAAAATTCAGTTTTTGCATTCAAAATCTCTGGTCTAACAACATATTATAATTTGGTGTTATTCTGAGATTTTTGAAGATAACAGTCATTTAAGCCCAATATTGATGCCTAAAGTCTAAATTGGATTCAGTGCCCCACTCCCACTCCCGCGGCCCAAGCCCACTCATTGTCTACTTCAATATTTGTTCCATATGACTATATCACATATATTTTTCAAGTATGTTTTAAAATTTCAAGTCATATTTTTTTTGACAAAAATGTTTAAAGGATTTTAAATCTGAGTAACAGTTCATGATTTAATAGTTATGAGATTTTTCTATATTTATATAGTTTTAATACAACGTTGATTTTGTGGAGTTCGAACTTCGGCGCCCGAAATATGGGTTTATTTCTAATTATCTACTTAAATATCTAAATTAATTATATCAACTATAAAATATTACATACAAGAGCACCCACGTGTAATTTACATGTCATTCTTATTATATAGGAGTTAAAAACTAACAGGACGGAACCGGAAATAAAATTTACGGGAGACCAACTAATATTTGAAGAAACCAAATTACATTATTTTATATTTTTTTTCAAAATTTAACACTAAAATTTTTGCGATCTTAAACAGTTGACAGATACCCCGAGACTCCCTCCAGTGCCCTCTAGTTCTCCCTCTGAAAACTAGGTCAAGCTTCTTGCAGTAACAAATTGCAGAAGATAAATAAGAATATTAACCAGGTCAAGCTCAATGCAATGAGTGACAGATAAGAATATCTACTTTTTATAGATATTGCATGTTATATTATTTAGAAAAAATCTGGTTAGTGCGTAATTTCGTATCACTTTAAAATTTTAGATAGACTCATAATATGGCGACCCTTTTTGATATAATTGGCGAAGGATGGGTTTTGGGATTGTCTGACACACATGTTAAAAAATTATTTTACGATATAATAATTAAATTGAAACAAATAAACATTATTATCTAAGTTTGAAAAAGAAAATATTACAATCTATAATGTTAACTAGAGAAATAACCTTTAGGTCAATCTCTAAGAATTCTAGCAGAATTATAATCTGATGACTGGTTTGGAATCACGCATCAACCATATTCACGTCTTCAACTATATTTCCTTCCATTGCGACGTTGAAGCATTCCCCACAAAAAACCGTGCTTGTACTTGTACCACTTTGTAGTTAAAAAGAAAAAATCATTATAATCAAGCACATGCTATAATTATGCTATAATTAGGTGCTGTGTACATGATTCAATACTTCATCAAATGAATTTTTACTTTTTATTACGTTCAATATACTTCTGTTCATTTCATATGCATATACATAAGCAATTTGGACAACATATCTCATGGATAATCACCTTTTTCATTAAGACGGACCACAGGGCTCTTAAGTTTTTGGTTGAGCAGAATGTGAGAAATTGGTTGCAGCATAAATGGATAAGAAATTGGAGTACAATTTTAACAATCTTTACAGAAAAGTTCAAGAATAAACTGTTGCTGATGCAAATAGTCTTTCTCTCTCTCTCTACATCAGAAAAACAGAAAACTACATGTCAAAGGCATGTCACTGAATTTAATAGTGTTGTCATAGATTTAGTATTTTTATAGCAGAGAATGACAAATTATAGCATTTAGAAAAGAATTCGCACAAATATTTAGCCAGAGGAATATTTGGTTGGCATATAATAGAATTACTTCATCCAAGAAGCAACTCGAGAAGTTTTAGTGGGAAAAGTTTCCTCAACTGTTTGCACATCAATATCAGCATACAAATTCTTAGGTTCAGTATCTCTAGTAAGCTTAAGACCTGACTAATAGACATTGCATCCAAATTACAATTGTAAGCTGAATTTAATACAAGCATTTTATTGGACTTCTCCAGTTGTAAATTAAAACGTTTTACATCTACATTTCACAAATTCAAATTCCAACACTGTCAATTACTCTATGAATTAAAAGGTGTTTATTCAAATACCAAGTACAACAAGAAGATGGAAATTCCTATTTAATTTATGGCGCTGTTAGTTTAATTTTACATTAAACAAATACTCTACGCCCATATTCGACAAGAAAGTTTATTCTAAAAATTCTGTACGGCCATCATCAGGGGATAGAGTAGCGTCTACATCTGGTACAGGAAGTTAAGAAAAAGGTGGACAAACCAATCAGAGAAGCACATTTATTTAGTGAACATTGTTAAAAAGGAGCCTTTACACATTTAATATTCCTTTGTTTTCTACAACAGAAGACTAGATGGTTAAAATTAAGACCCTGAATTACAAGCTAGCAAGGTATTATATTTGAGACCTCCTTTATCCACCAGAGTAAATTCCTTCAACAGTTGTGAAAAGGTAAGACTATATATCTAAAGATCATATGCCAATTAGGAATCTGAACATCGCCGAAGCGGCATTCAATTGAGAATATGAACAATTACCGCAGGGGAAAGGAACGAATACCAAGTATTTATCTACTATATATGCAAAAAGAAAATAAATAGGGTCTTTGAAAAAGATGAAGAGAATAAAGTAATTATCTGCACCTTTTGCTTTCTGCACCCATGTACTATTCTGGGCACTACCGCATCTAGTAGGTTGCAGCTGCTCTAAATAATTGGATGGACATTAAAGAACAATTCACAGTAATAATATTTTGAGGCTTCATCTGAGCCAATCACGGTCAGATGCTACGGATTTAGATGGCCTGCAACAGCTTCCTTAAGCAATTGCTGAAAACCAGGGCACTTGTTAAGAAAATAATAAGAAAAAGTGTATAACAAGATCAATAATATTAATCTAAAGGAACTTATTACTAGACCTTGTTACACTAATGCACACCACTTCCATGAATAAGTAAAATATCTATGATTTGATATTGGCGGTAAAAGATATAGCAGACACTAACTATGTACACCATTCGGAATGAGCTGTGACCAGTCTCCAGTGGAGTAATTTGGAATATGTAACCAAAAAAAATTGATACCTCAGAGAAGTAAATGACTAAATATGGTATTCTGAGTCTCCATATGAGATTTATAACTCCAAATGTGAATACTTAAAAGGTAAAATTTGACTACTTTTGCATCCACCAAATGACGTTTCTTAACCTCCCAACATGGTTGCACTGATGACATCAGTAATATGTTGGGTAGTATTTCTATTCAAGTGGATTTGTTTTTGCAAAAATTCTATTGATTTTAGTAGAGCATGAGTTTCTATAATAAATTTAAAATAATAGCAAAAAAGTAAAATCTAAAAAATAACAACTGCAACAAATATTACAAATCTTGCGTTAATTAAAAAAGTGAAAATTACCTGAAAACTATTTTCTTCATGGAGCATTTCTTCATTGATTCTGCAAGTATTTCAGAAATTTATGAAGTAGAAGTAGAAGTTCGATAATAAAATTTTAAAAAAAACACAGATTAAGATAGTAAAATAATTCAGTCAAATTGTCTAACTGTGTCACAATCATATGTATACACACACATGGATAATTAAGATTGTATAAGTGAATAGAGTCTGGAAATTGACACCTTCTAGATAACGAATTACAACTTCAAATCAAAATGAATTGTGGAAATCCTAAGCAACAGAGATACATTTATATCTAACTGTTGTAGGAAAGTCATGACTAATTATGCTACTTATCTGACTAATCTTGTGCATCTGTTTTACGTTTAACATATATATAACTTGCATTCTTCTTTTATTAGGACATCAATAATATTGTATTGATTTAAAAATATAGTTTATTATTTTCATTCCAACAAAATACGGCCAAAATCTTACCAGTATCTGGTAACCCATTTTTTATAAATGTATCTAGTAGGTTGCAGCTGCTCTAAATAATTGGATGGACATTAAAGAAGAATCCGCAGGAATAATATTTTGAGGCTTCATCTGAGCCAATCACGGTCAGATGCTATGGCTTTAGATGGCCTGCAACAGGTTCCTCAAGCAACAGCTGAAAACCAGGACACTGGTTCAGAAAATTATAAGAAACAAGTATATAACAAGATCAATAATATTAACCTTAAGGAACTTATTACTAGACCTTCTCATGTTACAGTCATGCACACCACTTCCATGAATAAGTAAAATATGTATGATTTAATATGTCAACGGGGGAGGGGATTCATGGAGCATTTTCTTCATTGTTTCTGCAAGTATTTCAGAAATTTATGAAGTAGAAGTAGCAGTTCGATAATAAAATATAAAAAAAATCACAGAACAAACTTAAAGATAGTAAAATAATTCAGTCAAATGGTCTAACTGTGCCACAATCATATGTATACACACACAGTATACACACACAGTATACACACACACACATAGATAATCAAGATTGTATAAGTGAATAGAGTCTGGAAATTTCATATTCCTCCCTTCTATATATCTAAAATTGTTATACATTTTATGAGGAGGTTTACTGCACATATTTTCCTCCACTAATCTTAGTTCATAATTAAGTTTTTACATCCCTTAATTCGAAGAAGAGTGTCACTAAACGGGAGATGATGACAGCTATGCTCATTTATTGTGCACTATTGAAGTAAAAAACTAAGTACTAGGGAACCACACATAAGACTGTATACCTCATATTCAAAAGTAATTGCATCTCCTTGTTCAGTGAAGCATTTTCTGAAGCATTTTCGATCAGACAGGTTGTCTAGATAATCCAATGTTTTCAAACCTTCTATCCTCACTTCACTGTAAACCATATGAATTTTGGTCAGTCCAGGTAGCAGAAACAAAAGAGGACGAGCTAAATACTGTAAAATTCACTCCGGCAAGCCTTCATAGTATCAAGAAATCTAATTAAGCAACAAGATCGCAAAGTCTACATTCCTTCTCCTTTATTATTATGTGGCTAATGATCAAAATAACATTGAGAAGGAGAAGTGTCTAAATGGCACATCTGAAAAGCCTTCAAGTGTCACTTATGTAAAACATAATGCACACATGTGTTTCAACTCTAACTTAAATGTATTGTGCATGTACTAAAATGTGGCAGTAATTTAAACGTGTCAGTATGATCATTTTTCTCTCATATTGTGTTGATAAAAGGTAAACGCACTTATCTTTATTTCACCTACTTAAAACAAATGAAATGCTTTCAAAAAATATTAAAGCAGCGTTTAGCATAAGCCTCTTCTACTTTTAAGTAATATATTCCCTTAGAAACTAACAGTGAGAGGGAGTTGAAAATGTAGCATTGTACTCAGTAGCACCATTTTGGTGACATGCAAAAGATTACTAAATGAAATACATACATAGCACGAAAACGTCAACCATTTACAAATAGCAGAGGTTTTAATAGGTACTTAAATGTCACTGCCAACTTAGCCCAGTCCTGTTTCTATGATCTTTGTTTTATTTCATGTCACAACACATTACAACCAGTGACAGAGTATTTAGGTTCAAAAATGTCAGTGCATACCAGATATCCGAAACAGACAAATATGTATGGTAGCCAAATGAGAAACTAAAGGCTGCTGTCAATGTTCCTGATGCGCGATATCATGTTGAGATTCCCACAAGATGAAAGAGAAACCCTAAGTCGAAACTCATAACTATGGAAGACAAAGAAAGAAAGCTGTCAACAAATTCATATTAATATATGTGGATTGATAATAATTACCAACATTCATGTACCCAAGAAACTCTTTGCCTACAATTTTTACTGTCCTGCCATTTCTATACCTACAAATATGATCTTAGATGTGAAAACATATACACAGGCAAACTACAAAAGAGATAATACAACTTCACCAAGTACAAAATGTTTCTATAACCATAGGTAAGTATCATCTCAAAGTTATCAAACATGTGGAGGCGTCCATGGATCCAATCAGCATATAGCATTTGGAAACTTGCAACACAATCACTATCTTTTGCAGTTATATAATTTATTTATTTTTAAATACCGATTAAGGCCATGTTTGTAAAGGGAAAAAAACAATATATCTGCAAAAAAGTACTTTTAAATAAACCGTGCGTAACTAGGATATACTTGTCATGTAAATTAATAGGAAAATACATCAAAAGTTAACCTGTAGGGTCACTGCTTTAATCTTCCTCTAAAGTCTTTCGCGGTAATCCTACTGTTTCTTGGGAGGAGGATTATGATCAACTCTCCATCCTTCGTTTCTTGCATGACCATTTGCTTCAACTGAAGCGGAGGAGCAAAACTAGAGAAAATTTTAAAACCTGCATCAAGTTATCGGTACTATGATTTCAAATAAAAAGACTACAACGTGAATATAACGATAATTGGTATATACCTTGGGAAAACAAACAGAGATTCCTCCTCGCTTGCATTATAAGGCCTGGGAACCTTCAGAAAACATTTAGGAACATAATTAAGATTACGCCCGGTATTGTATATTAAGCAGCACAACTTGATTACTCAATCACTCACTCAACAAATACATTAACATAGACATAAGGCACATTTTAAACTTAAAACTATTCTCCGCCCTTTTGTTTATAGTTTCTAAAGTACATTTTTTGGTCATTCTGTAATGCACCATAACCCAGAAATTATATTCTTAAGAAAATTCTATCATGGATCACTTACAGAGAGATATTTCAAAGAGCAAGTTGTCGTTAGAAGCACTTAAACAGCAAGCCAAAAAAACAACTTAATACAACAACCTAATTAACTACATAGATTGCAATTACCAGCACGAAAGTCTGCACATAACCATTATACACTTCAATGCCAGAGGGCACAAGAGGCAGTAGTAGTGTAAGAAAGTCTACATGTTGTACACTTTAATTGTTGTACCACACAACAGGGAGAAGTGGTGTCTGTTTTGAGAAACATAATTGTGGAAAAGTTTCAATATAATTTGTCATCCAAAGTTAGATGGGTCAAATTAGTTTGCCTAAACTCTTGATCGGAACATCGAATATTGGGTATTATTCTCTTAAAATATTTTTATGTATGTTCTGCGTTTTACCGAAAGGAAATAGTGATTCATGTATTTGTGTAATGAGAAATATAAATCTTTTGCGATGCTGGTGTATTGTGTCAGAAATCGGATTACAGCTTATGAGTCGAATCCAAAAACATCAAATATAAGCAGCAGTGGAGCTGTGAGGTTGGTAAGAATAAGGTACTAAGATTTATAGAAGGGGAAGAAATAAAGGAGCCTGTACACATCTAATAATTCCTTGTTGTCTACAACAGAAGACTAGAAGGTCAAATTGAAGACCCTGATTAGAAGTTATCAAGACATTATATTTGAGACCTCATTCATCCACCAAGGTAAATTTCATCAACAGTCGTGGACAAATAACTAAATAAGACTATATATCTACAAATCATATGGGCCAATAAGGAATCTGAACAATTACTGAAGCGGAAAGTATTCAATTGGGAACATGAACAATTACCGAAGAGGAAAGAACTAAGTTCTCTACTATATATGCAAAAAGATGGGCTTTAGAGAGATATTAAAGGGACTAGAGTAATTATCTTTATATTTGCTTTCTGCACCCATATATTATTCTGGGAATTACCAGATTCAGTAGGTGCAGCTGCTTTAAATAATTGGACTCAGGTACGGAGATTCAAACATATCCAAGTATCAGATTTGGCACTTTGAAAGACTTAGAACCTGGCGACACCATTTGGCAGTTGGCACAAATACGGGGACACGACATTTTTTTAATTTAAATTCATTGAATATAATAGGTAGAGTTTGGGGGCCAGAATACTTACAGTTTATTCTTAAACGGCTGAAATTCACTTACACATATTTATTGTTTAATCTCTTATTTATGCTTTTTTAATTTGAGAAAGTATATAAGCCCTTCTGATTTTTCATTTTTACTTTACGCTTTCTTGAAATTTCAAAGTTTTGCCCAATGCTTTGCCCAATGCTTTGCCCAGAACCTTACTCATTCAAGAAAGGGGAACTACAATTCACAAATCACCTCATTGGTTGATGGAATTCAGAGATGATAAAGGAGTCAGAAGATTTTTCAGACTTGAAGACCAACTCAAGATTGCCAGCAATGAAACTCTCAAAGAAATGCAATCTAAGTTGGATATCAGTGATGAAGATGAAGCTGAAGCTGAATTCTTCAGACAACTCCAACTCCAAATTGAGGAAAATGACAAAGGGCTAGGAAAGAAAACCAGGGATCAAGAAGAAAAAGATGATTTGCTCAGGCTAGAGGAGCACCCTTGGAAACACTGTAAATCTTCAATTACCTTCTAGTACATACACTTTTGCAGCACTTTTAAATTTCTACTTAGTTTCAGTTCATATATTTGTTAAGTGTTTTGTTATCATCAAGTTAACCTTGAATTTATGTCTACAATTCTTATAGACATAAATAGGGGGAGATTGTTAGGAATATATGTGCATTAGTTTGATGATATGTTTAACAAAACACTTAAGTAGAAATCTAGTGTTTGTAGCCTCAACGGATAAGACCACTTTGGCTATCCGTTGATGGTGTAGCTTTACTTAGAAATAAGTCTAGTGTTGTAGCACATTTCAGTCTCTGAATTTGAGATATAATTCTTAAATGTTGAGGGAAATTATAAGTCATGTTGACTACTAAAGAATATGCAGATAGGAAGACCAATTGTAAATATTTCATGCCTTGTAATTTTGTATAAATGAAATGGTGTCAACGGATAACTTAAAGACCTTCAACGGATGAGAAACAAAGCTTCAACGGATGTCTCTAAAGCTTCAACGGATAACATCCTTCAACGGATGAGTGCATCATCGGATAGAGCTTCAACTGCTAACACATCAACGGATAAAGCTATCAACGGATGAAGGCTTCAACGGATGTTCTGTTAAATAGCAGTTGACAAGTGGTAGTTGTACCTACAAACAGAGGCACATGGGTTGACAGAGACAACTGAGATGTGGTAGCCTATTTCAGGAACATCAGAAAAAGCAGTCGTTCTACTCTAGCATAAAGAGGCAATAGTCAACAATGCACTGGAGTAAAATGGAGAAGAAACAAGTGGAGAACTTATTTTATTATTGTATTTTTTATCTTTGTCTTCACTTGTAAACTTGGTGTTATATAAACCAAGTAGCAGCTAGTAATTAGAATAGAATTTTTCCAGAGCTGTTTAGAAAAATCTTGAGAAAAATTATCTAGTTTGTACTAGGATGCAGCTGTGATCAACTTCTTGAATCACAGATTTTCTGAAATACCATCTCTGGTGGAACAACAAATCCACCAGAAAAGTTTTTAAGGTCTGTTGTGTTCTGTACTTTTGTGCTTGAATATATATCTGTCTGTATTAGCTTAAAGCAATTCACACACTTGTTTATCTTAAACACACAGCCTTTGAAACTGCTCAAAACTTGAAAAAGTTTTGAGATTTACATTCAACCCCCCTTCTGTAAATCTCATTGTTAGTTCACTAGGAATAACAGTTCTCGAATGACTTCTCTATAACATTAAATCTGTGACTTGTAGAGATCTTGACTTAGAGTATTTTTCTTAAAACATCTTTATTCAACTCCAAACTTCTTCATAATTCTTCTGAGACATGATCTTCTTGATCTTCTTCCAGATAGAATTCTTAGGCTTGATACTATTTATAGAAAAGGCTCCAGTCTGCTCCTTTAACATTTTTATAGACTTTAAATGTTACAAGTACAAAATTCAAATTAAGATAACAATACAACTTATTTAAGGTTGACAAAATATCTTAGTCTTGTTAAAGTACAGGCATGTCTCTTACAACAATCTTTCCCAATTTGTGAGAAGATTGCTTAACACAAATTCATGCCTGTTAACAAGACTAACTCCAAGTTTGAAATGATGGAGTATAGAATTAATACATAAGCTTGATAGAATTAAAACTTATACAACATAAGATTCACAAGGTTCAATGATTACAAGAATCAGGTACAGACAGTTTTTACGTCTGCTTCTTCTCTGAGTTTATCCTTCAAATGATCAAGAATTTAAAGTTCTTCTATGATAAGTGTTCCACTTAGAGCTTCTACAAGTTTTTGTCTTGCTGCCTTTGGATAACCATTGTCCAGAACCTCTAAGCAGAATCTTGAGAATCCACCAGCTTTGATGTTCAGAAATCTCCCATCTTTAGAAATTTTGCTCATTCTTTTTGCTTTCAACTCTTCAAATCTTTTTATGTACATCTCTATTTCTTTATCATACTTCCTCATTCTCTCTTCAGCTTCAGCCTCTTCTCTTTTCTTTGTTTTCTCCCTTTCAATCAACCATTCAGCTAGAACTGATCTTCATGCCCTTAAAACAGTATCCTTGTCCTTTATCAAGCTCATTATTCTCTTAATTTCTATGGTTGAAAGAGAGTCCATTAATTTGCTGCTAAGAAAGGTGAATGATCCATCTTCATAGAAAATTATTACTTCCCTAAGAGATACAATCCAAATTTTGACTATTTCCTCCGCAAGTTGTTGAAAATAGTCTTCATTTGAGATGCACCAATTTAGAGGTAGAAATTCAGATTGCTTGAAACAGTTCCAGATGCCCCTTTCAGTGACTTCCACATTCTTTGCAAGCTTGACTTTCTTAGGCTTTCTCCCAACAGGTTTGTGCTTGAATTTTAATGAAGGTCTGGCTAAAGATAGGGTTGTCATTTTCTTGAGATTTGTCTGGCATGTGGTGATTGGGATTTTTAGAAGAGAGTTGGCTGTTTGTTTGTACAAAAACTTTGGCTTTGAGGTTTGAGGTGGTTGTGTTTGGATTTTTAGGGTTTTCTGAGTTTCTGAATCATCATGAGGCTTTCTGCTCTTCCTCTCACATCTTCTCCTCATTTCTTCATCTTTCTTGTCATCCTCCTTCTTCTTCTCTCCACCCTTGCTGCCCGATGGCTTACTGGACTGAATTGGATTTGAGCCAGAAGGATTTTGATCATCTTTCTTATGTTCATCATCATCCAAGTTATCCTTGTTGATTTGTGTTTCGGGCAAGTTGGCTTCTGCATTTTCCAGATATCTCCTCAGTAGCTTTATCATTTCCATATCATCATTGTTCTTATTTTTCTTAGCTCTTAACTAGTTCCTAGGATCATGATAAGCTTCTTGTTGCTCATGACACAATGTTTGGGGATCTGAAAATGTTTGAAGTAATTGGTGTTTGGACAGATGTATGTTATACCCTTGTTTGGATGTAAATAAGCTTCAGGAAAAGCAGCCATTTGAGCATTCCTCAATTCAGTCAATAGCAAGGTATCTTCATGAGTTATAACTTTGACTTTGCTGATGAAGATATCTAACTTAGATGCCCTCCTTGAGACAAGGTAATTTAGAGACACTTGCATACATATGTCTGTCCCTGAGTTATTTGCATTGATATCTATTCTCTTGTGCAGAAAGTTGTCCTGATTTCCCATGATCACTCTTATGAAATTAATTGTCTTGTCCAGGACCTTTTTGTATGTGAAGTGATTGTCGTTGAGAGAAGCTTTTAAGCCGTGAGTAGTTCATTAAACTCTCTGCTCAGACTAGGTCCTTCAACAGCCCTAATAAGTCTCTCCATGTCAAGATCAACTTCTTTAGATTTCTTTTCATGACCCTGGACTTGTTGTTGACATGACCTTGATCGTGTCAACCTAGCTTTTATCTCCCCCTTAGTCTTGTTGACAGACATTAGAAGGGGAGTAGGAATTTCAGGCCTGACTTGTTCAGGCAAAGAAGGTAGTGGTATGTTGAGTTTACCCATGATGGCTCCCAAGGCTACAGAATTCTGCATTTGAAGATGCTTATGGGAGTCCACCAGGGTTTTTGATATCTGTTTGTTGGCTCTTGACAAGAGATGTCAAGGCCTGAACTTGTGCAGTGAGAGAAGAGTTGGAGTCTTGCAATGCAGTGACTTGACCTTGTAGAGATTGAATCTGTAGATTTGTTGATGTAGATGCAGGTTGATGGGAGCTTGATGTAGAGATAATAGTGGAAGACCCAAATGTAGCTTGCATAAATTTCTGAATTTCATCCATGACCAAGGGAGAAGGAGTGTATCTTGCAGAGTGCATCTGATCTAGCTTCAACCCTTGTGTCATTAGAGTTAGTGATATGATTTTGAACTTGCTTGTGCAAGGCAACAAATGAGTCCTTTAGTTGTGTCATGCCCTTATCTACTCCACTGAGATCATATTTAGACATTTGTTCTGAGAAGTATTTGAATTAATTTTTGATCTCAGTTTGGAAGAGAATGAGTTCATCCATCTTTTCCCTCACAATCTTCCTGATCCTGTCTTCATAACCAGTCAATTTGACTTCAAGAGCTTTACCAAAGAGGTGAAAAGCCTTGAGTTGAGCTTTGTGCACTTTTACTCGAGATCTCCAGTTTAGGCACATAGAGATCTTGAACTGGTCTATCATGAAGTCAAAGTGAAGATGTTTATCATGAATATTGAACCGGTCTATGATTCTGTACTTTGAGAATTTTACTCGAGATCTCCAGTTTAGGCACATAGAGATCTTGACATCTCGATAAGTATAATGACTTATCGAGATCTCTAGTACTCTATATTTAGTTTGGCTTGTAGAGGTCTTCAATTCTCTATAAGAGAATTTTAGCTTGTCGAGATCTCTAGTCTTTACATCTTCACTTTGACTTATAGATAACTCTTAGTTCTCTAGTAGCTTCTTGACTTGTCGATATCTCAGAGTTCTCTAGTCAAATTTAACTTGTCGATATCTCAGAGTTCTCTAGTGAATTTTGACTTATCGATATCTCTGAGTTCTCTAGTGGAACTTGACTTATTGATAACTCTGAGTTCTCTAAAGAATGTAGACTTGTCGATAACTCTGAGTTCTCTAGTGAAGAAAATGACTTGTCGATATCTCTAGCCTTCATGTCTTCTTGACTTGTCGATATCTCTCTGAGTTCTCTAGTAGCTTTCCTGACTTCTATATAAGTTATTCTGTAGTTCTCGAATGACTTCTCTATAACATTAAATCTGTGACTTGTAGAGATCTTGACTTAAAGTATTTTTCTTAAAACAACTTTATTCAACTCCAAACTTCTTCATAATTTTTCTGAGGCATGATCTTCTTGATCTTTTTCCAGATAGAATTCTTAGGCTTGATACTGTTTATAGAAAAAGGCTCCAGTATGCTCCTTTGACATTTTTACAGACTTTAAATGTTACAAGTACAAAATACAAATTAAGATAACAATATAACTTAATTAGGGTTGACAAAATGTCTTAGTCTTGTTAAAGTACAGGCACGTCTCTTACAACATAAAGTATTATTTATATTCATAATAAATGTAAATATATAAAAAATATATTAGAATAATCAAATTTTAACCGGATTTTTAATCGGGTCAGGGCCGAGTATGTAAATATACATATAATTATGAAATTATTACTTTATATTTTAGTTGGGCCTTTGATAACTTTCTAATTTTTTTATCTCGTACTCTTAGCGAGAATATTACTTTACGACCGTGCCCCAAATTACGATCGACAAAATTTGTACCTAAATAAGGTTATAACTTTATCCGATATTACTTAATACAGGTTTAAGTGTAGATATAACGCTTTAAAATCAATTACAGAAATACCAATTCACCTTCTAAATCCATCAACTTATCTCTCAGTGAAATTACAACATTCCTATGGTCTATGTTGTTTCAGCAAACACCAAACAAAATATGTTTTCATCACCTACATCTTTCCGAAATATTGCATGCAAATCAAAAAATGTTGTTGGTAACTAATAATATCCATGACAAAGATCTATGTTGGACAATTATTGTTGAAATTAATAGTAACCAATAATTAAAATAACTTCTCTCTCTTGCATGAGAGTCGGCCGCTCTAACTTCACCTAATCCTAGCCGCCCTACCTTCTTTTTTACCTTTTCTACCTATCTCTATCTCCATATTTATCTTCATGTCCTCTTTTTATTCACTTTTTCTTTAATAAAATCGAGAATTATTTTACAAAACTCGAAAAATCCATTACAGTTATTCATTTTAATTTTCAGATATACTAAGGTAAGAGCTTGGATTTATAATAAATTCAGTTTTTGCATTCAAAATCCCTGGTTTAACAACATATTACAATTTGGTGTTATTCCGAGATTTTTGAAGACAACAGTCATTTAAGCCCAATATTGATGCCTAAAGTCTAGGTTGGATTCAGTGCCCCACTCCCACTCCCGCGTCACAAGCCCACTCATTGTCTACTTCAATATTTGTTCCATATGACTATATCACATATTTTTTTCAAGTATGTTTTGAAATTTCAAGTCATATTTTTTTTGACAAAAATGTTTAAAGGATTTTAAATCTGAGTAACGGTTCATGATTTAATATTTATGAGATTTTTCTAAATTTATATAGTTTTAATACAACGTTGATTTTGTGGAGTTCGAACTTCGGCGCCCGAAATATGGTTTATTTCTAATTATCTACTTAAATATCTAAATTAATTATATCAACTATAAAATATTACATAGAGGAGCACCCACGTGTAATTTACATGTCATTCTTATTATATGACCGAACCAGAAATAAAATTTACGGGGGACCGACTAATATTTGAAGAAGCCAAATTACATTATTTTATATTTTTTTTTCAAAATTTAACACTAAAATTTACGTGAACTTAAACAGTTGAAAGATACCGAGACTCCCTCCGGTGCCCTCTAGTTCTCCCTTTGAAAACTAGGTCAAGCTTCTTGCACTAACAAATTGCACAAGATAAATAAGAATATTAACCAGGTCAAACTCAATGCAATGAGTGATGACAGATAAGAATATCTACTTTTTATCGATATTGCATGTTAGTTATATTATTTAGAAAAAATCTGGTTAGTGCATAATTTTCTATGACACTTTAAAATTTTAGATAGACTCGTAATATGGCGACCCTTTTTTTTTGACAAACAAAGAGATTTTATTAAACCGATAAATCAATTCTCAGTACATTTTTAACCACAATAGAAATAGAAATCCTATCGAAAACTCGATCTAGGAAAGAATATGACAAACAAGCTAGCTCGTGCGTCGCCATATTAGCAGACCGTTTAACAAAAAAACAAAGACACTGTTTTTAAATCCTCCAACATCTTACGACAGTCTTGAATGACCTGACCAAAAGGAGATAGCAGAGGAGCCTTGCTACGGATTGCTTGGATGGCTGTCAGACCAATCCGACTCCACCAATACCTTGCTCGCTTTGATCCAGCTGAGGGCTTCTTTTATCGCAACGCTTCAGCCATTGTGCTCGAAATCATGCCAGCCTTGTACTTCGTCTTCGCTTGGATTAGTTCCCTTGCTCGTCCCTAACAATTAGACCCAACCCTGTAGAATTATACTCATTAAACACCGCTGCATCCACCCAGATCTTCATATAATCAATCTGTGGTGCAACCCAGACTTCCTGACCGTCTCCCTCAACATAGCAAGGAAAACGCGATTGAGGGGGGGGGGGGGGGGGGGGGGGGTTTACTCTTCTGGGCTATACTCCATTGTAGAAGAAACTGCTTTGCTTGTGCAATAACGACATTCAAACGAGTAAAATTCTTGTTCCAGGTTAGCTCATTTCTGGCTTTCCATAACGACCAACACACTGCGGCGATTTGAGCTCTTTTTTTCATTGTCACAGACCTCCAAAATTCTTTGCCACCACTGATAAAACTCATGTTACCACTAAGAGGCACTTGAGGAATAATTTGTTTCCAACATTGAGTTGCCAAGTCACAGGAGCCTAAGATATGCTCCACTGTTTCCTCCCCTCGACGACAGACTTGACAAACGGGTGACATCCATATTTTTCTGCAGCAAATTAACCATGGTAGGCAAACAATTGGATAGAGCTCTCCACATGAAGTTGAGGATCTTTGGAGGTGCCTTTATCCTCCAAGTCTTTCTCCACGTACTACTCTGATCCTCCATTCTCCAGAGATTTTTCTGTTCTTGGCGGGGGAGGGGTTTTGGGATTGTCCGACACACATGTTAAAAATTATTTTACGCTATAATAATTAAACTGAAACAAATAAACATTACTATCTAAGTTTGAAAAAGAAAACATTACAATCTATAATGTTAACTAGAGAAATAACCTTTAGGTCAATCTCTAAGAATTCTAGCAGAATTATAATCTGATGACTGCTTTGAAATCACGCATCAACCATATTCACGTTTCATCAATATTCACGTCTTCAACTATATTTCCTTCCATTGCGACGTTGAAGCATTCCCCACAAAAAACCGTGCTTGTACTTGTACCACTCTGTAGTTAAAAAGAAAAAATCATTATAATCAAGCACATGCTATAATTAGGTGCTGTATACATGATCCAATACTTCATCAAATGAATTTTTACTTTATCTTCCCAGATGATGTTTGAAGCGGCCGTGCAACTACAACCAATATGACAATACAAGTAATACTATACACATAGCAAAATGAAAGATGACCTTGCACCCTTTTATTACGTTCAATATACTTCTGTTCATTTCATATGCATATACATAGGCAATTGGGACAGCATATCTCATGGATAATCACTTCTTTCATTAAGCCGGACCACTGGGCCCTTAAGTTTTTGGCTGAGCAGAAAGTGAGAAATTGGTTGCAGCATAAATGGATAACAAATTGATGAAGTACAATTATACAAATCTTTACAGAAAAGTTCAAGAATATAATGTTGCTGATGCGCAACAGAAGGCCTGGATTCCTGTTTTAAAGAATAATTTTGAAGGAGGGGTTAAGGGACAGAAAAGCTAGAGTAGTATAGCAAGGGTGTTGTAATCTATTACTGTAAATAGAGGTTTAGTATAAACAGATCATCAATATTTTAATTACGTTCATGTTGAACTATTATCAGAAAATAGAAGTTATTATTCCACCAGCGTCTCTCTCTCTCTAACTGAATCCTATCAGATTCCTCTGCATTCTAGCTTAAAATTTCTATTCCTACTGTTTTACTGTTCTAAGAAATCAAGCACACACAAATACATCAGAAAAACTGAAAACTACATGTCAAAGATGACACCAATTTAATAGTGTCGCATAGATTTAGTATTTTTATAGCATAAAATGACAAATTATAGCATTTAAAAAAGTCGCATAAATATTTAGCCAAAGGAATACTTGATTGGCATATAATAGAATTACTTCATCCAAGATGCAACTCGAGAAGTTTTAGTGGGAAAAGTATGCACATCAAAATCACATACAAATTCTTCCGTTCAGTCTCTCTAGTAAGCTTAAGGCCTGAATAATAGACATCGAACTCCAAATTACAATTAAGCTGAAATTAATAGAAGCACTTTATGGACTCAAATCATCATTTTAACAAATCACACCATAAAAACTTTTGTCTGTTGTAAATTAAAACGTTTTACATCTACGTTTTACAAATTCAAATTCCAACATTGTCAATTACTCTATGAATTAAAAGGTGTTTATTCAAATACCAAGTATAACAAGAAGATGGAAATTCCTATTTAAATTATGGCGCTGTTAGTTTAATTTTACATTAAACAAATACTCTCAGTCCATATTCGACAAGAAAGTTTATTCTAAAAATACTGTACGGCCATCATCAGGGAATAGAGTAGCGTCTAGATCTGGTACAGGAAGTTACGAAAAAGGTACAAAAACCAATCAGAGAAGCACATTTATGTAGTGAACATTGTTAAAAAGAGCCTGTACACATTTAATATCTTCGTTGTTGTCTACAACAGAAGACTGGATGGTTAAAATTAAGACCCTGATTACAAGCTAGCAAGGCATTATATTTGTGACCTCATTTATCCACTAAAGTTAATTCCTTCAACAGTTTGAAAAGGTAAGACTATATATCTAAAGATCATATGCCAATCAGGAATCTGAACAATCGCCTAAGAGGTATTCAATTGGGAATATGAACAATTACTGCAGAGGAACGGAAGGAATACCAAGTATTTATCTACTATATATGCAAAAAGATAATAAATAGGGTATTTGAAAAAGATGAAGAGACTAAAGTAATTATCTGCACCTTTTGCTTTCTGCACCCATGTACATTAAAGAAGAATCCACAGTAATAATATTTTGAGGCTTCATCTGAGTCATCACGGTCAGATGCTATGGATTTAGATGGCCTACAACAGCTTCCTCAAGCAATTGCAGAAAACCAGGGCAATATGGTTGCACTGATGACATCAGTAATATGTTGGGTAGTATTTCAATTCTGGTGGATTATATTTGTTGCTGTATATATTTTGTTGAGATTGTTTGACGAATTGATTAAAAGAAAGGTCGGAAAATGCTACAAATGCGGACTGAGTTAGCTCATGATCAGGGAGAACCATATTCAAAACTCAATTTTTTTGAGAAGCATCTACAAGAGAGGCGGTGTTACTTATACCAATTTACAGCAACCTGAGCAGCATGTCTTAAGGGATGAAAAGAGTTCACAGCATTCACGTGATGGAGAGCGCCTTAAACAGGAGGCAGAACTCGAACAATTAGAGAGTGATACCGACAGGTTGAGGACTGAAATTATGAATATCCAAAAGGAACAGGAGAATGCAGATAATTATCTGTTATCTGTTAAAGAGAGGCTGAGAAGGACTGAACAGAAGCAACAGCAGATGTTCATTAGCATGGCCAAAGCATTTCAGAACCCGTCATTTAGCGAGATTCTTATGCAGCAGCTCAGGCCGAAAGAAGCACTGGAGACTGCTGGAACTTCAAAGAAACAACAGCTGATTGCTCCACAGTGCAACAAAGGTCCAGCGGAGGCATCCTATTATCCTATATATGCAAAAAGATATAAATAGGGTCTTTGAAAAAGATGAAGAGACTAAAGTAATTATCTATTTATCTGTACCTTTTGCTTTCTGCACCCATGTACTATTTGGGCATTACCGCATCTAGTAGGTTGCAGGTGCAGCTGCTCTAAATAATTGGATGGACATTAAAGAAGAATCCACAGTAATAATATTTTGAGGCTTCATCTGAGCCAATCACGGTCAGATGCTATGGATTTAGATGGCCTGCAACAGCTTCCTCAAACAATTGCTGAAAACCAGGGCACTTGTTAAGAAAATTATAAGAATAAGTTTATAACAAGATCAATAATATCTAAAGGAACTTATTACTACCTTCTCATGTAAAAGTAATGCACACCACTTCCATGAATAATAAAATATTTGATTTGATATTGCCGGTAAAAGATATAGCAGACACTAACTATGTACACCATTCAGAATGAGCTGTGACCGGTCTCCAGTGGAGTAATTTGGAATATGTAACCAAAAAACAATTGATACCTCAGAGAAGCAAATGACTAAATATGGTATTCTGTCTCCATATGAGATTTATAACTCCAAATGTGAATACTTAAAAGGTAAAAATTGACTACTTTTGCCTCCACCAAATGACGTTTCTTAACCTCCAATATGGTTGCACTAATGACAACAATAATATGTTGGGTAGTATTTCAATTCTAGTGGATTTTTTTTGCGAAAATTCTATTGATTTTAATAGAGCATGAATTTCTATAATAAATTTAAAATAATAGCAAAAAAATAAAATATAAAAAATAACAACTGCAACAAACATTACAAATCTTGCATTAATTAAAAAAATGAAAAAATTACCTGGAAACTAGATGTCAACGACTCAACCGGGGGGATTCATGGAGCACTTTCTTCATTGATTCTGCAAGTATTTCAAATTTATGAAGTAAAAGTAGAAGTAGAAGTTCGATAATAAATTAAAAAAACATAGATAAAGATGGTAAAATAATTCAGTCAAATTGTCTAACTGTGCCACAATCATATGTATACACACACATGGATAATCAAGATTGTATAAGTGAACAGAGTCCGAAATTGACACCTTCTAGATAACGAATTACAACTTCAAATCAAAATGAATTGTGGAAATCCTAGGCAATAGAGATACATCTATATTTAAGTGTTGTAGGAAAGTCATGACTAATTAGGCTACTTATCTGACTAATCTTGTGCATCTGTTTTACGTTTAACATATATATAACATGCATTCTACTTGTATTAGGACATCAATAATATTGTATTGATTTAAAAATATAGTTTATTATTTTCATTCCAACAAAATACGGCCAAAATCTTAACATATGGTAACCCTTTTTTTTATCACAAACTTCTCTTCGTGATCGATGACTGCAATACAATTTTCCGTAGAAAGATAAGCCCGATCCACCTGAAAAATATATAAGCTGTCAACTGAGAGCCTTCATCTACATCTACAAGGCAGTAGATTCAAGTTTTTGAAAAATTGACATGATATCATTCCATATGAAGCTGCTCCATAAGCAATCTATCTTCAGAATTGTCACACAACAATAGAACTCGAAGTAAAAAAGAAATGATAGTTAATGCGACTTTACATCAGTCAAAACAAGTTTTTGCATATTTGGCAAGTAAAAAAAGATGTTTAGTTTGGACCAAGAGACACTTGCATATATATTATCTACCTTAAAGGTTTCTATATATCTGAAATCGTTATACGTTTTATGAGGAGATTTACTGCACATATTTTTCTCCACTAATCTTAGTTCATAATTAAGTTTTTACATCCCTTAATTCGAATAACATTGTCAATAAACGGGAGATGATGACAACTATGCTCATTTATTGTGCACTATTGAAGTAAAAAACTAAGTACTAGGGAATCCACACATAAGACTGTATACCTCGGATTCAAAAATAATTGCATCTCCTTGTTCAGTGAAGCATTTTCGATCAGACAGGTTGTCTAGATAATCCAATGTTTCCAAACTTTTATCCTCACTTCACTGTAAACCACGTGAATTTTGGTCAGTCCAGGTAGCAGAAACAAAAGAGGAAGAGCTAAATACTGTAAATTTCACTACGGAAAAGCTTTCATAGCATTAAGAAATCTAATTAAAAAATAAGATCGCAAAGTCTACATTCTTTCTCCTTTATTATTATGTGTCAAATGATCAAAATAACAGTGAAAAGGGGGAAGTGCCTAAATGGCGCATCTGAAAAGGCTCCAAGTGTCACTTTCAACTATTATGCAGCTATGTTAACAAATTCATATTAATATATGTGGATTGATAATAATCACCAACATTCATGTAACCAAGAAACTCTTTGCTACAGTTTTTAATATCCTGCCATTTCTCTACCTACAAATATGATCTTAGATGTGAAAACTTATACAGGTAAACTACAAAAAAAGTAATATATCAACTTCACCAAGTACAAAATGTTTCTATAACTAAAGGTTTGTATCATCTAAAAGTTATCAAACATGTGGAAGCCTCCGTGGATCCAATCAGCATATAGCATATGGGAACTTGCAACGTAATCACTATCTTCTGCTGTTATATAGAATTTTTTTTTCTTTCTAAATGTCGGTTAAGGCCTTGTTTGTAAAGGAAAAAAACAATACATCTGCATAAAAGTATTTCTAAAATATTGAACGGAAATCAAATATTGGGCATTATTCTCTTAAAAGATTTTTATGTGTGTTCTGCGTTTCACTGAAAGGAAATAGTGATTCATGTATTTGTGTAATGAGAAATATAAATCTTTTGCGATGTTGGTGTATTGTGTCAGATATCGGATTACAGCTTTTGAGTCGAATCCAAAACATCACAAAAATGTAAGCAGCAGTGGAGCTCTGAGGTTGTAAGAATAGGATACTAAGATTCATAGACGAAGAAGAAATAAAGGAGCCTGTACACATTTAATTATTCTTTGTTGTCTACAACAGAAGTCTAGAAGGTTAAATGAAGACCCTGATTAAAAGTTAGCATGACATTATATTTAAGACCTCATACATCCGCTAAGGTGAATTTCATTAACAGTCATTGACAAATAACTAAATAAGACTATATATTTACAAATCATACGGGCCAATTAGGAATCTGAACAATTACTGAAGCGGAAAGTATTCAATTGGGAATATGAACAATTGCCGAAGAGGAAAGAAAGAAATACTTAGCTCTCTATTATACGCGAAAAGATAATAAATAGGGACTTTAGACAGAAATTAAAGGGACTAGAGTAATAATCTTTATCTTTTGCTTTCTGCACCCATGTATTATTATGGGAATTACCAGATCCAGTAGGTGCAGCTGCTCTATAATAATTGGACTCGGGTACGCAGAGTCATACATATCCAAGTATCCATCATCTACCCACATCTGCAAACATATACAGAGTCACCTTCAAAGCACCGGTAGATCAGCGATTATTACCGGA